>NC_068364.1:69602751-69800803 GCF_020536995.1 Dreissena polymorpha
TCGATTAAAAACCATAACTACAAGTCTTTGATTTACTGTAGTATCAGTACAGTTTTCAAAGTTGTATGGTCTACTGCAATACTAGAAAGTGATGGCGACAGGTAATAATGGGACCAAACAGAACGGAAAACATGTATTTCCCATGATGAAGAAGGATTCTGTGACGAAAGAAAGCAATCAGAAAAATGGACCAGAAAATCGCGCGACGCTGTACAAAAAGCTGACGGAAAATGGCGAAAATCAGTTCAGTAAACGAACAGACATTGAAGTGGGGCAGTGTAGTAAGAGGACAGAAAAGGAAGACAATCAGCGGACAAACCTGTCCAATACGGCGCTAGATAGCAAAATTGAACATAGAAGCAACCCGTCCATCAAACCAGCAGACGACTTTGATAACCCTTTCAAATTAGCAGACGACACTTCGGATCTTCGTCTGATAGTGGAAGGCAGACCTTTGTACGTATCCAAGGTGGTCTTGACCTTAATTTCGCCGGTTTTCAAAAGGTATTAGCAATTACTTTTTTTCATTACATTATATTAATTTTGCTGCACGTGTTAACGAGTATGGTTACACATTAGTTTTTTTGTAAAACCCATTGTAAAAACTGTTATATTACGCACACCAGATGTTATTGTTAAGTAAGTGAGGAAACATGCAAATAAATGTCATCTTTGAGCTAATGACTTGAATCTGAACAATTCCTCATATAAAATACTGGGTAAACTTCAAAAGAATTTTAAAAAAAAACAACATAATGAGCAAAAGTTCTGCATAACATTCGCATCAACGGGAAATTCATTCACGACAGTTATTTCGTGTAAAACCTAACATATGTATGAGCTGTGCTTGTCTTTTGAAAGTCAGGTTCCAAAATATGCTTGAAAGAAAGTCAGTTGCAAAAAGGAGGTTAAACAAGTATAATTTGACATTAAATGACTAAATAGAGATAAAAAAACTAATCGAGAAAATAATATAATTGTGATTGATGTCATATTTTATTATAAACATGAACAAATTCTGTTAAAGTCAAGTACCGGTAATTACACAACCAATTGTGAACGGTTTTCCTTAAATTCAATAACTTATACATTCCTACGTCAACGATATTGAAACAAAAAAACGAGGGAAGCACAAATACCGTAGAGCCGAAAGGGCGTATTCACTGAAAAGGAAAAAAAATGAGTGGCTAACCGGTTGAAAAAAATACGGTACTTCTTGGCGAAATAATCACGAAAACGAGGCCATATTGGAAGTCAGTTCCAACTGATCTCACTTAAACCCAGTTAGCTCCCGTATACGCTTGCCCCCCTCCCCCCAACTGTGTGAACTACTGTCGATCGTTATTTTTTATGATCTGCCAACGATTACACGCACAATACTCCGATTTCCTCCGGAAAATTGCAATACAACTGGAAAAATCGAAATACATGTACTGATCAACATCATTACTTTTGCTTTGAAACAGATTGTTTCGCCAAAAAGAGAACGAGAACATGGTTGAACTTCCGCTTCCGGGTAAGGAATGCACAGACGTCATCCAATTTCTGTCCTGCGTGTACCCGGACAGACTAGCACCATTAACAGGTGGGTTGCGTATGCAAGAGCAAACTGAAGATCGCGTACACACGTGATTGAGTAAATCGGACAAAGGACTTCATTTAGTTACTTATTTTGGCCTCGTTCTGAAAACACTTGGCTGAATGCAAGTGCGTGAAGTGTCGTCCTAAATTAACCTTCGCACATTCATTAAGCCCAGTTTTCTCAGAACGAAGCTTATTTAATAACCGAAGTTGCCATATTTATGGAAACAGCCTTTATTATACACACACAATTATTCTCCACGTAAGAAATCCTGCAATGACAAATTGTTGATGGTATAGTAAGCTATGCATATCCGTACAAAGGTTACATTTGTATACTCCTTTAATAAGGAAAATTATCCGCATAGCATTGCTGTGCATTATTTGCGCCCAGTCCTTTTTGATCTATTTAAGGTATGCTTAATGTCCAAGGGTGTTTTTCAATGACAAATGACGATCATGTTTCTTTAATTCATTTACAGTCTCTAAAATCATTAAATGACAAAGCTCGTCTTTATCATGTTATTTGTCTTTACTAATCAACCAAATACTTAGTTATTAGTTGATTGAAGTATGAAGGTTATTTTCGAAACATTTTTCTGTTCAATCTTTCTTGATCACCTACAAAATGTTGCATTTGTTTTTATATATACAGGACAAATATGTTGCCTCATTGAAATACTTACCCCGGTACTTGCGAAAATTACGTAGATGCAAATAAGGTATTTATAATACTTTTGACGATTATCTTATAATAACAATTACAAGTATATTGCAGACAAAAACGTCGAAGTTGTGTTGCTATTGGCGGAGGAATACGAAGTCCATCGTTTGGTAGAAAAATGCGAAGATTTCATGATCAAGGACATAGAAATCACCGCAGCAAGTAGTCCCCATACCGAAAAAGTAGTCCGATATTTGTATTTGGCTGAGAAATTCGGGTTGGAAGCTTTGCAAAAGGTTGCTTTTGACACTGCTGCAACGATGCATTCAGATTCACTGGAAAACGTTCGAGAATTCTGGGAACTTCCGCCAGTTACCACGACAAATGTATTCATCCGCAGACTGAAACTGTTAGAAACTATCGGAAAGACAATAATGAAGAAAATCAAAGAGACGCGAAATCACTGCGCACTATATCACAAACACGACGCTGAACATGATGTGACTGTTTGTCTAAAGTGCTGTGCTAGCATAGGCAAACTTGTTATGGTTGAGTTCAAGCACTTTTAAACGTGGACGTTTTCTTAAAACAAGAAACGTGTCCATAAGACACGGATGCAACCACCTATATATGCAGTATTGACGTTTATGTAGCCTAGACTTCATCAATATTTTACATTAAAAATGTTTTCGAGTGCATGATCTTAGCAATTGCCTTGATGTATGCATTTACAAAGGTTGTTCTTGTAGAAATATATTATAGCCAATACACGCTTGTAGTAAACGTAAACTGAAGCACAATCTTAAGATCAGTCCAGTCGGCTTGTGAAAAGATCGACATAGCAGTCTATTTTAACAAACAATGATCTTTACTCCCACCCATTCACATGCAATAACCATTAGTGCCTTAAAATAAGGTACCCACGCATCACGTTCCATTTCACTTCATCAATTCATGCTCGAGTACCTGAGTGGAAACTGTCAGTTTTGACCTTGGTCGCACCGAACCCACGTGATATCTTGAGCAAGATTTTCATATTCTATTTCTAAACATTAAGTATGGTCAACATTGCAAATAGTTGTTAAATTAATTTGTGACACACTTTTTAAATGGTGACCTCGATTCCATCTCAAACATATGCAATATCAAATTAAGTTTTATTACAATAGCCCAATTTATTCTCTATGTGAGCTTATATGACCTTAAAGCCCAAAGACCCCATGCTCTCTCAATGTATATTTTTTATAGAGTTTCATTTACAAAATATTAAATTTATGTTAAGTAAATGACAAAGAGGCCCGATTCCCGAAATTGTTCAAAAGTCTCTCCATACTTAAAAAAAATGCGCAAAATTATTTGAAAATATTCTTTCATGAGAGGAGAAGATCTATGGCTTAGAGTTTTATATTTGACTTTATATTCAAGTACGACATTGGCCTTGGACTCGAGGACCAGGTTCTAAGGCGAGAGACACACCGTTTCATCACACCTGTCGGGTTATTTAAAAATCCTTTTATGATTGATAAAATTAGGCCCCAGGCAGGATCTAAGTGTGACATGAACTTTGGGCACTATCTTATAAGAGATTTTACGAAGTTTAAAATATGACTGAATTTTAAGCTCAAAAGATTTTTTTTTATTTATAAATAATAAATGTTAATAATGTATGATGAAAATATTCCTTAAACAGGAAATACTCGTGAACATTGTAATGGATTGAAATTGTTTGCTTAAACAAGCTCATAATTGTAATTGGTGATTTGTGTTTTTAGTTAATAAAAAATGTATTGTAAATAAAATTTAAGGATGTGTAAAAACACAAGCTTCATGAGCTCCTATAAATGAGTGACAACTAGTGGGAAAGTTTCAATTCAATTCGCACAACTTAACATTTAAAAACTTAATGCAAATGTATAACGAAACTTACTTACGTGAATCCACTTAAACAGCAAACAGGACTAAAAACGGGCAAGTGGGGCCTGAAAAGGGGCAGGGTGACCTATTTTAACTAAAATAGCCTGATGGTAAACTTTGTGAATTGTTAGTGAATTAATTGTGCTTTTTAAAAGTAAGTTGTTATACACAAGAATCCAGTCAGCATATCTGCCAGGAGGTATGTTCATCATTAAAAATTATTTGATGTTATTTTGATGTTATAACAATTTACTCGAAAATTGACAAATGACAGATTGGAAAAGTGTGGGCATTCATACCAGGGGGGGGGGGGGGCGGGCGGGGGCTGCCGTTTTCCTCTTCTTTAATCCCTATACATGTTCTTGTGTGCAACACATGATCTCATCAGTATTAAAAATGCTGAATTATGTCTAAGATATGTCAAAGTAATTGAGCCGTGCTCAGTGAAAAAGGGGTTTAATGCATGTGCGTAAAGTGTCATCCCAGATTAGCCTGTGCAGTGTGCACAAGATAATCAGGGAAGACAATTTCCGCTTGTATGGTATTTTCTGTTTTAAAGGAAGTCTCTTCTTAGCGAAAATCCAGTTTAGACAGAAAGTGTTTCCCTGATTAGCCGGTGCGGACTGCACAGGCTAATCTGGGACAACACTTAACACACTTTTATTAATCCCCTTTTCACAGTGCTAGGCTCAAGTCAATGCTAAACAAAGTTTTTGTTCGAAAAGAAATCAAAACCATAGTCATTACGTATGAACCAACAGACAGGGTAAAGTCTATATATGCCCCCAGCATTGACCGTGGAGGCATACAAAAAGGCAGATTGAACCACACATATTTTTAGGTAGGACTGTTTTAACTATATAATGGGCAGTTTGAAACTGCTTCCTTCCCCTGCATACCAGTTTTAAAACTATGACAGTCGTCTTTTGTCAGTTTTGTTACCATAATATCTTGAATTCTAACACGACACGTGCCAAATTTTATATAAACAAAGAGTTACTTAACAAAACTTGCCGATACATTTTCCACCAGCGTAATAATCCGGTATTTTATGAATGAAAGTTTATCTGATCGACAGAACAGCCGAAAGTTATTTTTATGGGCGGAACTTCACATAAAATATTAGACAAGAAACAAAGATACATTGTGTAAATCTTTAGTAAAAACCGGGTTAGAATCGAAATCATTCGTGTACGTTACAGTTTGTTGTCGAATAACCCACGACCGGGAGTTTAGATGCGTGGTTTCAAATCACTCGTGCGTCGCATTTAAACCGGTACCATTTGTAATATAGTAGTAAATAAATGTCTTGTTATATAAAAACGGTATATTCCACCATATTCTTGTGTTCAACAAAAATATACCAACCATAGCTTAACAAACGACATTTACAGTAAACCGAAAATTTATAGATAGATATACCGGTACTTTGAATGTGCATTCCAACTTTTTGCGATAGTTTAAAACAACTCACTTCTTTTTATCAACATATGCGGAATAAAAGTATGTGCACGTTAATCTAATGCCCATGTCATTCACTATTCTCATTAAAAATGTAATTCATTTAAACTTTTCGGCTCTGCGAAAATTATTAATTTGGTTCGTGCATGATTGGTATTAGCCACGCAATGTTTACAATGTTAATAATGACATAAACAACACTTGTACGAAGAAAAGTTTTGTATACAAGCGTTTATTTCCTCATCATACAGCATATTAGGTTTAATTGGCATTTAACTGGAAAAAAAAATACATTTCACATGACGGATTCGACGATTTTCAAATATAATGATTTCAAGCTGCGTGTTATTGAAAGATATTTAATTTTGAAAAACAATTAAAAGTTTAAACATCTTACCTATTTTAAGGAGTCAAAAAACTACATTTTGCTTTAATATTTTCAGAAAAAAGATACTTTCATTAGCGGTTTGGTATCTAGTATGACTCACATGCAAAAACAAAGCATTTCATTAAAATATATGCTGCTTAACGCCGCTTTACACCCCAACATAAATAATGATAGACAAATCTTAAGAGACCATATGTTTTCGGTCAAGTAGTTAAATGAAAGAGGTCAAAATCAACATATTTATATACATACATTAATAATTATTATCATTTTATTGAATACCCGATAATGTCGGATTTATTAAAGCACGTGTAGAAGAGCGCCACTGAACGAGGTTCTATACGGCCAAATGTAATACCGCTCGAGTTGTTTTGCGATGGATACATAGACGCTGTCCCCCTGCCCAGACTTTCACCACGACTGCATTCCCGCCTGTCAACACCCCCACGCCTTGCGCAGTAGCTTCCATTTTGTTATCCCCATTCACTTTCAATACAATATGTGCCAGTCGTTTCGTGTCGCTTGAATCATAGGCTACTTCAACGTTTAACATGAAGACATATTCTCCACTCACAGGTACAGTAAAGATGCCGGTACTGGTGCTGTAGTGGCCTCTTTGTTATAGTGAACATGGTCGAATTTGATGATAGTAGCTTTGTCATAATATGAGTTCAGTGTACGAAGCTTGGTCGAGAAACCGACAAATATACCTGTATCAAGAACATTTTTGGTCATTTCACAGTTCAGTTGCAGTTGGTTAGAAACCACTACTTTAACTACGGGAAAAATGTATTGTCAAAAGCTAATTGCTAATAAGTATCTTTATTTGTGTTGTTTTATGAACGCCAAGCTGCCTGATAATTTGTGCACGGCTTTAAGAGACCAATATGCTTTCGGTTCAGGTCGTTTCATAAATCTGGAGAAAATACGTATACTGATATACAAACAAAAAGAATAACTATAATTTTATTGAATACCAGTTAATGTCGGATTTTTTTTTAAAGCAAGTGTAGAAGAGCGCCACTGAACGTTGTTCTATACGGCAAAATGTAATACATCTCTTGCAGACTAGTGGTAGCTACATAGACTCTGTCCCCGGCCGAGACTCTCAGCACGGCTGCATTCCCTCAAGTCAATATCCCCACGCCTTGCACACGAGCTTCTGATTTGTTCACCCGATTCACGTACAATACAACATGAGCATGTCGTTTCGTGTCGCTTGAATCATAGGCTACTTTAACTTTAAACATGAAGACATATACTCCACTCACAGGTACAGTAAAGATGCCGGTACTGGTGCTGTAGTGGCTTCCTTCGTTGTAGTGAACATGGTCGAATTTGATGACAGTAGATTTGTCATTATATGACTTTGTATCAAGTCGGACTGAGAAACCGACAAAATTCCTGTAACAAGAACAGTTAAATAAACGCATTTCACATGTCAGTTTGTTAGAAACGATTACTGTAACTAAAGCATAATAAATGTATTGTCAAAAGTTATATTGCGTTTTGTTGTTGTTATTTTAAAACTATATATGGTTAGAGCGGCTATTTCGTAGGATGAATTTTAAAGTAACTTTTAACATGAATTGTTAAATACAATATTTAGGTTCCGAAATTAATAAGATCAATTAGTTAGGTGACTCTAAGAATGTCACCTTACATTGAAGTGTGATAGCCGTGTAAACACTGCGTCCATGGTTCATTAATAATAATTATGTTAATAAAAGCTGTATGGATATGTGAATTAGAGTGTGTTTTATTAAATGACTTTCATTCAAAAATTTATTTGAAACTTTCATAATTACCCGCCCTTACCGGTTAAGTGTTGAAGTCTGGATATCTGCCCTCATGTAGTATCCACTTGTGCTGCGATGGTGCTTGTCTTCGACTTAAGATCAGACAGCGTCCTTTCAAAAGTATCATCCCTGGACTGCAGTGTTTGAGTGTTTCGCTTTGTGGTCACAACTTCCTGTTGCACAGTAGCTATCTGAGCTCGTGTTTTCTCAGAGGCCTATTTCATCTCGGATTTAATATCAGACTGCGCCTCTTTCAATGACTCGACCATTTCAAAGAGGCTACTGGCGTTATGCAACATGTCGTGCTCAAGCTTTGATATCTGCATCCCCGTTTCGTTTAACTCTTTATGTAAAGTACCCACAAAAACGTCAACCTCGTACTTAATAATGTTGTGGTTCTTATCAAGTATTTCTACACGTGCTGAGAGCGATTGTGCTGCAGCCTTCTCCTGCTCCAGTCCGCGTCTCGACAGGTGCGTGCGTCGCCCTACTTCTGCTGCTGCAACGTCTTTCACGTGACTGTCCATATTATCGAGTCTCTCCTGGAAAACGACCATCTGCTGACTTAAAGTACCAGCCTCATCGAGCCTCTTTTCCGAGGAGATCACCTGCTGATTTGTTGCGTTCATCGATGTCATGAGATCCTTTATCTCTTTGTTCATTATATTCTGGTCTAATACTATTGTGTCTAACTTTGCAGACAACATGCCATAGACCTTGTCCCATGTTAAATCACACTGTCCGCCCTTGCCTAGTAGAATAACCGACCACAAGAAATAAATCAGGAGACACATGTATCAAGCCGAAATCTTTTTCTTTTTAACGCGGTCAACTTTATTCCTTTCGGTCCGCGAAGTCTGTTGTTTTAAAGCACTTTGCCTTGCATCTATATTTATTTTTTTTTTTTTTTTTTTTTTTTTTGTATAAGTATATTTATTCACCAAATGACGATACAATTGCACACATTTTGACATAGCAATAAAAAAAAAAAATAGCAAAAAAAAAAAACATGCGATAAACATATCTGTCGAAATTTATAAACGAGACAGCAGCAAGCAATATTCATAATTACATACGGTTCGACAAATAGATCAAAGCATACAAATGCATGTTCTGGCAAAAAAAAAAAATTATGTTAAAAAGTTGTTCCAAATTGCTCGAAAGGTTTCTATTTGATCTTTATTGAAAGCAATTATCTCCTCAATGTTAAGCCTATTATGAAGATACGTGTTAAAATGATAAATATTGGGAATGGTGTTCTGATATTTATTTCTAAAAATATAAAATTTTGCCAACAATATGATAAAGTTAACAATATGTGATGTTTTGGAATGACCAACCGAAACGTTACAAAAGCTAATATGTTCATAATCAAAATTTGAAATGCTCGGCAAATTCGCAGTTTGTTCGATATACACTTTTACACTGTTCCAAAACTGTTGAATTATAGGACAATCCCAAAACATATGCATATTTGAATCTACTGACATGCTGCAAAAATCACACAAATTGGAATGTGTCAAACCACACTGCAGTAAATAACTATTGTTAGGAATAATTTGCATAATATATTTATACTGAAAAGTTCTTAGTTTGGTATCGTGGGTCAGTCTAAACGGTTGAGTAAACAGTTTATTCGTTTCAAATTCTTTATCAAAAATTAATTCCCATTTTGTAACTGCCTTGATTGGATTGATTTGCTTCGTCAGTACGAATTTTTGGTATACTAATTTGCAGATTTTAGTTGACTCTGTAATTGATGAAAGTAAATTTTCTGGTGGTTGATAAATTATGTTTTCAGTTTTCAGCTTTTCTATCCAATCTTGTGGCACACTTTTTATGAGACTATAGTATTTCAGAAAATCACTGTTATTTAACTCGTACAAGTTTTTTAATTGCTCAAAACTATAAAATTGCTTTATTCTATAGTCGTATATTTGTTCTACATGATTGAGTCCTTTAATATGCCAGCTTTTGTAGAAAAATAAACCCTGAGAGTTTTTTATAAAAGAGTTGTTCCAAATTATTTCTTTTCCTATAGTTGTGATGTTATTTTGAGCGTTAACCTTATTCCAGACCTTAAGTATCTTTTTTAAGAACACTGATCGAATTTTAAGTGTGTCTATATCGTCAGGTTTAATGTGATTTTTTAAAATGAAAAAATTTCCATAGCTTTCCAGAAAAGTACTGTATAATTTTGTTATTTTGGATTCCGGTTGATGTATAAATCGTTTAACCCAAGAAGCTTTGAGACCATCCACAAAGCTTTCTATGTCAATCATTTTTAAACCGCCATTTTTATATTCTTGTATAATTTGGTCACGTTTTATCCTGTCTGGTTTATCGTTCCATAAAAATTTGAACATAGTTGTTTTTAAAGTTTTAATTTTACTTTCATCTGGTCCTTCTAACACTGTAAATGGGTATATTAGTTTTGGCAATGCAAAAGTTTTGATAACTGTGATTTTTCCTATAAGTGAAAGATTCCATTTTTTCCATTTATGTAAACAGTGTTCAAATTCCAGAATTTTTTTACATATATTGTGTTCAACCGTTAGATTAGTAGTGTTGAATATAGTTATCCCAAGTGTGGTCGCGCTTTCACATTCCCAATCAAATTTTTTATGTGGACAGAATTTTACATTTCTCCTCATAAGTGCACCTAGTTTCATTACAGAGCATTTATTGTTATTCAATTTTAAACCTGATATGGTTGCAAAATTGTCAAGGGTCATAATTAAATATTCAAATGATTTTTGACTGCCGTCAAGAAGAAAACATGCATCATCTGCAAATAATGTTTGTTTGAGTTCAATATTGCCTATGTAAATTCCTTTTATATTTGTATCATTTCTTATATAATTCGCTAATAATTCAATACATAAGATAAACAGATAGGGCGAAAGGGGGCAACCCTGCCTCACTCCCTTTTTGATGTCGAAGAATTCCGAGAAATAACCATTATTAATAACACTAGTTTTTGCATTACTATAAAACAGTTTCACCCACTTTAGTAGAGATTGGCTGAACCCCATGCCTTCTAAACATTTATACATAAAAGTATGGTCTAAACTATCAAAGGCTTTTTGAAAATCAGAGAAAAAGATCAATCCTGTTTCTTCGGCATCGTTTATTTTATCAATAACTTCATTCAGAATTCTTATGTTTTCTCCAATATATCTCCCTTTTATGAATCCCGTTTGATCTGTGTTTATTAGTTTTTGAAGAAAAGGTTTTATTCTATTAGCTACAGCTTTACTTGCAATTTTATAGTCAACATTTAACAAAGAGATTGGTCGCCAGTTATCAATAGATAGAATATCTTTATCTTTTTTAGGCAACAATGAAATAAGACCTTGTGTTTGAAGTTCGGTTAGAGTTCCTGTTTCAAAAGAATAATTTATTGAACTGATTAAGTATTGCTTTATGTCGGTCCAAAAAAGTTTATAAAATTCTGTTGTTATTCCATCTGAGCCTGGGCTTTTGTTATTTTTCATGTCTTTCAATGCTTGAGAGCATTCGTATTCTGATAAATGGTCGGGGTATTTTTCTCTATCATCGTTTGATAATTTTACAATATCTTGAAGAAATATGTCACTGTGTTCTTGGTCCAAATTTATGTCTTTTTTATAGAGTGAAGCGAAATATTGTTTAACATTTTCCAAAATTTTTGAGTGATCGTTTTCTATTTCATTATTAATTTTAAGCTGTTTAAGTACTTTTTGTTCAGATCTTTTTGATTCTAAGTTTGAGAAATATTTGGTATTTTTTTCGGCTCCCTCAATCCACTCTGCTTTTGACCTTATTAGAATCCCTTTGATTTTCTCCTCATTTATCGCATTAAAATTATTCTTTTCTGTTTGATAAGTTTGTAGTAATGTTTCGTCATTAGGGTTATTTTTTAATTGTTCTTCAATATTATGTAATTTTGCCTCTATTTCTGTTTCTCTTTTTATATTTATTTTCTTTTTGTATGATGAGTATTTTATGCTATCATCCCTGATTCTTCCCTTTATTAATTCCCATAAAATATTAGGGGTCGTTTCTTTGTTAAAATCAACTACCTCTTTTATGGAATTTTTAATCAAAGTTTTATAATCTATGTCAAAAAGAAGTGAATTATTCAGTTTAAAATAACCTGGACCCCTTGTTAGGGTATCAAAAAGAATGCTGAGCATGACAATTGAGTGATCCGATTTGAAGCCATGGTTAATAGTACAGTTTTTTGCATTGCTTATCAGTGAAGCTGCTAACAGAAAATAATCGAGTCTACAAAATATTGGCGGGTATGAGTTGGAATGCCATGTATATTCCTTTGCCTCTGGGTTAAAATTTCTGTAAATATCTACTAAATCGTGTAATTCTTTGATGTCATTGATTTTATCAGAACATTTTTTATTGGTATCATTTCTACCATTCAACTTGTCTTTTATAAAATTTTGCACGGCATTGAAGTCACCACCAACTATCGGTGAAAATTCATCTAAGTCAGCAATAGTATTTTCAAGTGTGTTGAAAAACGTTATGTCGTCATTATTTGGCGCGTAAATGTTAATAATAGCTATTTTGTTATTGTGGACTAATAGTTTTAAAACCTGAAGTCTTCCAACTATTATTTCAGTATGTTCAATAATATGTATTGCACTTTTTTTGTTAATCATAATTCCTACTCCTAAACTATTGGTACTTTGGCCACTTAAAAACGTATCCCCTGACCAATCTTTGGCCCAGGTCGAATTGTCTAGTTTGTTATCATAATGAATTTCTTGCAGCAGTGCTATGTCAACGGCTTTTGATTTTATATAAGTTATAACTTGTTCACGTTTTTTTTTGCAACTAAGACCCTTAACATTAAAGGTGCATATATTTAGACTTGTCATGTTTTCCTGTTAAATGATTTGACTCTGTTTTCAATATATTTATAATTATTGCAGCGGTACACTATCCCAATTTTGAAATTTAAATATGCTTTCTTCAAAAGTATAAATGAAACAATATGAAGGCCAGTCTGCATTTTTGAAACAAATAAAATAGTTAGGTGTTGCATTTTGTATGTAGAAAAAAAAAATAAGTGTCAAGGTTATTTGAGATATTATCACACAAGCGGTTAAGCGTAAAACTATTGCATCTATATTTATGTGTTAGCGTAGTTTTAAAGGATCGGTGCGTATAAAACGGAAGTACGCGTGAATCTTGATAAATTGTCCTTATTACAAATATAAAGTGTTTCTACTTAACGTAGTATTCAGTGTTTCAGACCTTAAAGGGTAGAGTATACATAACATTGATGCATGACACTGACATCGGTTTAATCAAGCATAATCAAATGGATATGTTTAGAATGATACAATGTTATCCCCGGGGTACTCTTTGCGGGCCCGGGGACATAAGTTGTAATAGTAAAAATTGCATGTAATTGAAATTTGTATTCAGTATCGCAACTACGCATTCGCACTATTGATAATGGGACTTGCCTGTAGAAGTAAGCCATTTCTGCAGGCGTGAGCTAAGTTCCAACTGTTAACTAGATATACATCTGTTTTAGAATATTGAATCTTCGTTTCTTCAAAGCATGTATATATTATTTTGCGCCTTTAAGTTGTTTGTTTTCATACTTAATATTTAGTATATGTTCTGCTCCACAATTCCGTATTATTTGCATTATGTAATTGTTGGTTTAAACCCTTACGTTTTTATACGCCCGTTTTTCAAAACGGGACGTATTATAAGATCACCCTTGGCGGGCGGGCGGGCGTGCGGTTGGGCGGGCGGGCGGACGACGGCGGGCGGCGGCGTCCACAGCAGTGTCCGCTCTGTAATTCAAATACATGTAGTTTTCATCCGATCTTCACCAAACTTGGTCAGAAATTTATCTAGACAATATGTAGGTCAAGTTCGAATATGGGTCATGTCGGGTCAAAAACTAGACCACGAGGTCTTTTAGTGCATTTCAAGGATTTAGCATGGTGTCCGCTCTCGAATTGAAGTAGTTTTCATCCGATCTTCACCAAACTTGGTCAGAAGTTGTATCTAGACAACATCTAGGTCAAGTTCAAATATGGTCATGCCGGGTCAAAAACTAGGTCACGATGTCACTCAGTGCATTCAAGGATTTAGCATGGTTTCCGCTCTCTAATTGAAGTAGTTTTCATTCGATCTTCACCAAACTTGGTCAGAAGTTGTATCTACATGTAGACAATAAATAAGTCAAGTTCGAATATGGGTCATGCCGGGTCAAAAACTAGGTCACGGGGTCACTTAGTGCATTTCAAACATTTAGCATGGTGTCCGCTCTCTAATTTTTAGTTTTTATCCGATCTTCACCAAACTTGGTCAGAACTTTGCAAAAACTTCAAACGGGCGTATCTTGTGACAGTTTGGCACTCTTGTTTGGAATATCTCTAAGGAATAACGAATGTCATAAAAGATGTCTTTTACATACGTACATAAAAATGTCAGAGATAGACAACAGTTCAGCTTTTTTAAATTGTTAAAATCAACATTACTTGCCTAATTTTTTTTTATAGTTTACCTATTTTTGATGCATATGAACACGTTAAGTAATCAAAAGGTCATATGCAATTTGTTTGTTAGAAGTTTTGATTTCATTAAACATAATGCATTTGTGGCCAGATATGTCCACCATACACACTTTCATGCATAAATTCACTGAAAATGAAATTAAGAGACTTATTATTCCAAGTGAAAAAAAACAACACTAGCATGCTGCATTTCTTATGGCATTATATTTACCAAAAGATATTATTTAATTCATGTTCATAGACGGGGCAAAAAGGCGCTATAACTTTGATATATTTGGTGTAAGCCGTGGGTCGAATTGTGTATTGCTATGGCATCGTAATTACTTACAATACAAACACGTTGGGAATTTCATTTTTCAGCGATTAAATGTTTATTCTTTTCTGAGTTACTACCCTAACAACTGTTTATACTGATATCACATATCAACAATTTCGTAGGTTTTTAATATGTTTTTCATCTAGAAACATAACTTATGTTTTCGTTTAATTCTTTGGCAGAGTGATAAGTAATTGCTTGTTTAATTGCATTATTTAATTTCCGACTTCCTGAAGAACCGAAATAAGACCGACCCGGCGTACATTGAAAATATTCATTAACGTAATTCAGTAATTCAATTTACTTTTTACTTGATGAATTCCTATAAAGATCATTCCTCAAAATAATTCCTAAACTTATTTTAAACGCTATTCGTTTGATAATGTTATGAATTGAAAAACAGCCAATCAAACCATTAAAACTGTGTCAATCACTTCCAATGAGCTGATGTATATTAATACTTTGAACCTACCCGTCGGTCGGTGGAATGGTGGGAGAGTCTGATGGTCGGTCGGTCTGTATGCCATGTGGTTGCAGTACAATATCTAAAGAACGCTTTGGCATACGTTCATGTAGATTAGTATGATGGGTACTTATGAGCACAGAAAGACGCCTAATGATTTTAGGTCAATATGTAAAAAAATGTTATAGGGACTTGTAACATTAGTTTAAGATCATTTTGTCGTCCGAAGAATATCTACACGATACTTCTACTTATGATCATTCAAATTGGCATGCTAGTTACTTGTGAGATGCCTCTAGAATTTCAGGTTTGCATGTCAAAGGTGAAGGTAACTTCATAACGCATATAAGAAGAACAATGTTACTGAGCAATATCACCGATCAATTTAATCATCGCGCCGTTTAAAAAAAGAGATACATCGATGTATGGAGTACAAAACACGTGTGGTTTGCACGCGAATATTATAACAATAGTAATTTGCACGCGAATATTATAACAATAGTAAACACCTCGTATTAAATCGCGCCTAAATGAGATACATGTAATTGTTAAAACGTTTTGCTTATTTTTTTGTCAGTCAACATTACGAAATAACCGCGCGGACGTGACTTCAGAACGACAGAGCTACCCATGGCCGAAAGCTGCGTGTGTTTTTGTTTATTACAGTTTCCGCATGCATACGTAATAAAAATTATTTTGATAACAGCTATCCATTGACTCATGACACTCTAAATTTCTCGACATATACGGGATGTTTAAAATTTAATATTAAAAGTTGGGATTTACATGTTTGATTTTTACAAAATGCTCATAATCATACTTCAGATGAACGATAAACATAGTGCATCTTAGTCTAAATTTTGCGGACAGAGCAAAGCGTAGAAAAATGTCATACACAAAGTCGATTTTTGCTTGGGAAATATACAGGTAAAGGTAGGTAGGACAAGAGATGTGAGTTAAACATTAATGCCTCTCCACACACGTGCACACACAAACATGACTTTTAAATATTTTTTTCCACGCAGCTCTTAATCAGCCAGAAAATAATAAAATGTAAACTGGCTGGAACAGAAAGGTTTTATTATAACGGTATTTCACATATAATGATGGAATAACCGTCGTATATGTTATGAAACAACTTTTTTCAATTTTGTCAATTTACCCAAACGTGAAAAGGCACATAAATCAAATTGAAACCATTGCTGTCAACATAAGATTGCATGATATTTTTTTTTACCAAAAACACTTTGAATTACACAATTTGTTTGCTAAAACACAAAAAAGCAGCTATAAATGTGAGACACTTTTCCACTTGAGGTCACAGATCTGTGCTATGTGGTCCGACGGGAACACGATACTGGGAATGGCCGTGTGGAACTCCACGTCTCTGTGATCAGGAGGTGGGACCACTTGGGCGACCTCGAAGGCCCCATTGTCGTAGTACACGTAGTCCAGGTGGCCATGGAAACCATTCGTGAAGTTTGTGTACGCAGGCAGGCCGCAGCCGCTGGCGAAGCTGAAGTTATGGGTGAAGTTCATACCCTGGGCAAACTGGTCTTCGCCACCTTGAACGACACAAAAGATGTGAAACCCGGGGGTCACAAGTGTTATACCCACTGTGGAAGCGTTCTTTAGATTACCCTCAAAGAGACCTAGTACTGGTTCTACCCAGGAAAATGACTTGAGAGCCTTTTAATAAGTCGCGGTCTTTCGTTGCAGTCGAGCTTAAACTTTCAATGACAGAATGCAATAAGAGAATACACTGTGTATGATAATTTTGCAATGACAGAATGCAATAAGAGAATACACTGTGTATGATAAACTTGCAATGACAGAATGAAATAAGAGAACACACTGTGTATGATAAACTTGCAATGACAGAACGCAATAAGAGAACACACTGTGTATGATAAACTTGCAATGACAGAATGCAATAAGAGAACACACTGTGTATGATAAACTTGCAATGACAGAATGCAATAAGAGAACACACTGTGTATGATAAACTTGCAATGACAGAATGCAATAAGAGAATACAGTGTGTGTGATAGGCTTACAATGAAAGAATACACCGTGTATGATAAACCTGCTATGACAGAATATGCTGTGCAGGATAAACCTTGAATAACAGAATATGCTGTCTTTGCAATATTTGATCTTTGACCTTTAACCTTGAAGGATGACCTTGACCTTTAACCACTCAAAATGTGCAGCTCCTGAGATACACATGCATGCCAAATATCAAGTTGCTATCTTCAATATTGCAAAAGTTATGACCAATGTTAAAGTTTGACGCAAACCAACAAACAAACCAACAGACAGGGAACAAGAGCACCGCATTGCGGGTAAAGACCGCTCATCTATTTTCTTTTTAAAGGTGAAGAGACTCTCAATTTCAATCACAAAGGAGGGAGGGATGGAGTGAAGAGGGGTGTATAGTGTGGGGTGTGGACATTTATTACATTATCTTCCAAAAATGCGAAAAAAAAAATGCAAACAAATGCAAAAAAAAAATCGGGGGTGGGGGGGGGGGGGATTCTTGGGTGCGATGGTTGGAAGGTATTTCAAAAATAAAATAATAACAAGAGCACCGCCTTGCGGGTGCAGACCGCTCATCTATTTTCTTTTTAAAGGTGAAGGGACTCTCATTTTCAATCACAAAGGAGGGAGGGGTGGAGTGAAGAGCGGTGCATTGTGTGGGGGTGTGGACATTAATCACATTTTCTTCCAAAAATGCGAAAAAAAGGAAAAAAAAATCGGGGGGGGGGGGGATTCTTGGGTGCGATGGTTGGACGGTATTTCAAACATAAAATAATAAAAATAAATATTTGTTTTTTAACCGTTTCATAAAAAAATGGGGGGGGGGGTGAGGTGGGGGGTATAGTGTGAGGGTGTGGTGGTAATTTGTGAGATGATCTTAAAAAAAAAAAAAAAAATACGGGGGGGGGGGATTCGGGTGGGGGGAGGGGGGGTGGGGTGGGGGGGATTCTTGGGTGCGATGGTTGGACGGTATTTCAAACATAAAATAATCAAAATAAATAGTTTTGTTTTTTAACCGTTTAAAAAAAAAATTGGGGAGGGGGTGGGGTGGGGGGGGGGTATAGTGTGAGGGTGTGGTGGTCATTTGTGAGATGATCTTAAAAAAAAAAAAAAAAAAAAAAAAAAAATAGGGGGGGGGGGGGGTTGGGGGGGAGGGCACGGGCGATGGTTTGGGTGGAGTCTATTGTGGTATGTCAGGTAAGAGTAGTTTTGTCAAAGTATCAATCAAATCTAATCATAAATAAAGAAGTTATGGCAATTTTAGAGAAATTTAATAATTTGACCTTGAGAGTCAAGGTCATTCAAAGGTCAAGGTAAAATTCAACTTGCCAGGTACAGTAACCTCATGATAGCATGAAAGTATTTGAAGTTTGAAAGCAATAGCCTTGATACTTAAGAAGTAAAGTGGATCGAAACACAAAATTTAACCATATATTCAAAGTTACTAAGTCAAAAAAGGGCCATAATTCCGTAAAAATGACATCCAGAGTTATGCAACTTGTCCTTTTACTGTACCCTTATGATAGTTTGCGAGTGTTCCAAGTATGATAGCAATATCTATGATACTTTAGGGGTAAAGTGGACCAAAACACAAAACTTAACCAAACTTTCAATTTTCTAAGTATAAAGGGCCCATAATTCCGTCCAAATGCCAGTCAGAGTTACATAACTTTGCCTGCACAGTCCCCTTACGGTAGTTAGTAAATGTTGCAAGTATGAAAGCAATAGCTTTGATACTTAAGGAATAAAATGGACCTTAACACAAAACTTAACCAAAATTTTCAATTTTCTAAGTATAAAAAGGGCACATAATTCTGTCAAAATGCACGCCAGAGTTATCTAACTTTGCTAGCCCAGTCCCCTCATGATAGTAAGTAAGTGTACCAAGTTTGAATGCAATAGCATTGATACTTTCTAAAAAAAGTGGACCTAAACGCAAAACTTAACCAAAATTTTCAATTTTCTAAGTATAAAAAGGGCACATAATTCAGTCAAAATGCACGCCAGAGTTATCTAACTTTGCCTGCCCAGTCCCCTCATGATAGTAAGTAAGTGTACCAAGTTTGAATGCAATAGCATTGATACTTTCTGAGAAAAGTGGACCTAAACGCAAAACTTAACCGGACGCCGACGCCGACGCAGACGCCGACGCCAAGGTGATGACAATAGCTCATAATTTTTTTTCAAAAAATAGATGAGCTAAAAATAAATATTTGTGTTTTTAACCGTTTAAAAAAAAATGGGGGGTGGGGGGGGGGGTAAAGTGGGAGGGTTTGGTGGTCATTTGTGAGATGATCTTAAAAAAAAATAGGGGGGGAGGATTCGGGGGGGGGGCACGGGGGATGGTTTGGGTGGAGTCTATTGTGGTATGTCAGGTAAGAGTAGTTTTGTCAAAGTATCAATCAAATCTAATCATAAATAAAGAAGTTGTGGCAATTTTAGCAAAATTTAATAATTTGACCTTGAGAGTCAAGGTCATTCAAAGGTCAAGGTAAAAATCAACTTGCCAGGTACAGTAACCTCATGATAGCATGAAAGTATTTGAAGTTTGAAAGCAAAAGCCTTGATACTTTAGAAGTAAAGTGGATCGAAACACAAAATTAAACCATATATTCAAAGTTACTAAGTCAAAAAAGGGCCATAATTCCATAAAAATGACAACCAGAGTTATGCAACTTGTCCTTTTACGTTTATAAAACAGACTGGCGGACAGTTAAAAAACTATATGCCACCCTTCGCGGGCATAATAAACAAGAGATGTGTTTGTCAGAAACACAATGCCCCCTTTTGCGTCGCTTTGAAGCCATATATTTGACCTTTGACCTTGAAGGATGACCTTGAGCTTTCACCACTCAAAATGTGCAGCTCCATGAGATACACATGCATGCCAAATATCAAGTTGCTATCTTCAATATTGCAAAAGTTATGACCAATATTAAAGTTTTCGGACGCATGGACGGACTGATGGACAGTTAAAAAACTATATGCCACCCTTCGCAATTACAAAATACACTATTTATAATAAACCTGCAATAACAAAATACACTGTGTATGATAAGCCTGCAACAATGGAATCAAGCTATAAATTAAAAACCTGTACTGACAGAAAACTTTAATGCCCTGGCATTGTCATATTCTTCATATATTTTTATAAAGTAAACAAGTTACTCTATGCTGTTTATTTTGTGTCAAGTTGATGCTCCTGAATTTGCAGGACAGGCCATTTTGTGCCGAAAATAACCTGCCTCTCCAAACCCTTCCTTACACTTTCTTGAATATTTGTATAGTCTTGTTATCTCGACATCGCATATCTCAATTTTCTTGACATGTAAGCTCAATGTCCCAACTTTTTTCCTTGTTATCCATATTTATAAACAAAGCACATCTTGATTTTCGTTATCTTGAATAATTCGATATCTCGACATAAAAATTTGTCCCGAGTCCCGATTTTACATGTATTTACTGTGGTTTATCTCGAAGTGCAAATCACTGTCCCAGTGTCGGCAAAGGTGAGAATTTTTTTCTTTGATACTTCACTGTCCCGCTTCACCGGCTGCTCCCAATACTGAACGGTAGATAATTGATCCGTTAATTGCATCTACGACCACACGTGTCTAATGTCGTTAGCCATTAACACTTGAGTAAGGCCTGTCACTTTAACTGCAATTAACTGCAATTAATACACAGCCTGCCGATGGCCGAAGACTAATTGTTTTTAAATCATTTATTCGATTCTTCAAGAATATTAACAAATTAAAGTTGAATTCATTACATACCACTAAAATGTTTAGTCGAATTCTCAAATTGGCATAAATAAATTTGTAATCCGAAACATGCTTCTGAATTTTAATGTTTAATAACGCGACATATACAAATTCTAGCTTCAAAGAAACAGTGCTTTGTGTATTTCTGCTGTTTCTTCGTCTTAGTCAAAAGCGCGAAAACTATGCAGACATGTACAACGTCACATGAAAAGTGTTGGTGTATTTATTGAACAGCAAGTCAGGCGACATACGCGTGTTCATTTGGAAAACCCAGTCACGATTGGACATTATTTCATCACATCTTTAAATAGTCACATATACCAAAATTCATTTTCTACTTAAGAAAAAAGGCGAATGTTTTAAATAATATTTATGAAACTCTTGAGTTTACAATTAAACAAGAGCTGTCTCTATCGGAAGACAAATGCCCCCGAAAAAAACGCTTTTTTCGAAACCTAAACGCAGATTTCGAAACCTAAACGCGGACCCTAAGTTCAAGTTCAAGGTCGAAGGGGTCAAAATTTGTGTGCGTATGGAAAGGCCTTGTTAATATACACATGCATACCAAATATGAAGGTAATATCTGAAAAGACATTGAAGTTATGAACATTTTTCGCAACTTAAACAAAAAAGTGTGACGGAAAGACAGACGAGCAGACAGACAGACAGACAGTGCGATTGCTATATGCCCTCCTTTGGGGGCATAAAAATAGATTTACAAAATATATATTTAATTGTGAATGTTAATTTAATGTAAACTTTTTAACATCTACGATCTTTATTATGTGTAAATTTGCTATCTCATTTCAATTTCTTTAACAAAACTACACACAAATAACTTAAATATTTTATAGAAGACAAGAAGACCTAGATGGCCCTTCATTACACACCTAAGTTATGTTTTAAATGTGGATTGAGAGAACGAAAATTATATTGGTTATTCTGCTTTCTACAGTCTGTCTAAAGTTATTGACCGTGTGACCCTTCGGTGTGGCTAGTAATAATTACACCTCTGAGAATTGTGGTTTCACAAAAAAAGTAATTATATAGTAAGTTATTATGTTATAAATATTGAGTATAAATAGACCCTGGGCTTGTCCAGTTTTGACCCCAGAGTATGCATGTTTTTAACAAATTTTGTAGAGGTCATGACTATCTTATGTCCCATATTAAATTTAAAAGCTCTAGAAAATCTAAAGATAAACATTCTTACAAAGTTTACGCAATACTAAGTTGTAAATGTGAAGTCAATAGTGGTAATGAGGTTTTCATAAGATTTAACCTTGTGTCCTAGTTTTGGAACGCACATGACCCAGGTTCAAACTGGGCCTAGATATCTTCCTGATAAACGTTCCAAAGTTTATATACACTCTTCAAGTAAATGTACTGAAGCTGATAGTTACCTATATAACATGCATGAATGTAATACAATATATTGAAAATAAAATTTTGAGGAAAAAAAAACATTAAAAATAAGCATTCATCATTTTCATTAAGATTACACAAATACCCTTTGGCCTCTAGAGTGGTTATAAGCCTTAAGTTTGCACATACCGGCTCGCCATGTGAAGACAGACGCCAGACATATGGTGGTCACAATATCTCACTTCGTGCTCAGGCGAGTTAAAAACTGTTGAGAGGTTATTTATTTACTTTTACAAGTTGACAGGTTAGAGTTTTTTAATCTGATAAAACATTTTAAAATTATTCAATATATATATTTCAATCAACTTCTAGTATTGGGCTCATTTTTATAAACCTTACTATCAAAGGTACTTTTCTCTATCTTTTGCAAAATATTGCATATAAATTTAATGTAGGCCTTATTTCTCAATTCATACTGACTGCAAAATATTACATGAGGATGAGTATTCAATTTGGTTGGGAAAGAGTGGGTAAAACTCAATGTTGTGCTTTAACTTCAAGATAAGAAACTGGTTTAACTCTGTAGTTAACACTTTAAACCTAAAAACACAAGTAATTAGTTGCTCGCAAGCGAACAACTAAAAATCAGGGTTCAAACATTTGCCAGTTGTAACAGAACAGTTGGTAAAAATGCTAAGGAGCAGTCTACAATCAATAAAGCACTACCAATATCCAATCTCCACGCAGAGTTGTCGTTCCTTGCCCTCACATATAATTTGATTCAGCTATGCTGGTTCCCCGTCAAATCTCTGCACAGAGGTTGACCAATATCAATAGCCTGCATGTTAACTGTCAATATCATATTTCACCCATTTTCAGAAAATGGTTTGTCCCTGTATTATCAGTGAAATGTAGAGTTCACTTTATGCATGGCTTGTGTGTAGATTTACTACGGTTTGTACTTCAGTGTGATTTAAAGAGGAATGTGGCTGAAACAGGAAACGTAATTCAGCTTTTTACAAGGTTTAATTAAGTATATTATTTGTAGGGCTGTCACGATTCACCGGTATATAGGTATATCGCGGTGCATGTCGTGAAAAAAATCGCACCGCGGTATGGCGTTGCCGCACCGCTCTTTTTAATATTATTATATTAGCACAGATATAAATACATAACATAATTATTTTGATATAGATATCGTTTTGAAAACTGTAGAAGCGATTCAAAAGGGCTAAATAAATAATCCGTTAATATCCAGGTCAAGCAAGCGCTTCCACTTGTAGATGTTTAACTTTCACGGTTAAAATACGGCGATGTATGGGTCCGTACCTATTTTGGAATACCGATTTGCAAATAAGTTCATAATTATCCCAAAAGAAGTTTATTCTATTTCTTACTTTCTTTCCTTAGTATATCGATCGTTCAAAGCATGGCACTTCCGAATCATGTTATCTTAAGATTCTGAATAAGTCGAGGAAGAGTCAGAACGCTACGGATTTTCAATACTGGGCCCGCTGACTCCGCATTTTAAACATGCCCTTGAAGCGTTCGATTCACACAGATCGTTGTCACAGCTATTGTAAACAACATGGCGGACATTTTAGAAAAAGACGCGAATAACAATAACAATGACTACTTCTATCAAGTTTATAACAGTTTCTAGTCATACTATGATACCAGTGTTTTCTGATTATTGAGTTAAATAAACTTTGTAAAACTTGTTATTCTGCTGTTTTCTTCACAGATACATATTCTGTAAAATATCGCGGTATGTACCGCGATACAGTGTTGCCGTACCACGATATACCGCGGTACGCTCACGGCGTATCGTGACAGCCCTAATTATTTGGGTAAATATACTAACTTAAAGACTTTGTGGTGTAAGTCTTCAAAAATACTAATTCTGTTCATAGGAAGGGGATCATTCTATTAAATGGTAAATACAAAACATTTCAGAACAAAAGACAGTTCACAATATCTACTGTAAAATGGCAACATCTCAAGGATCAGGTCATAATAGTTCAGATTTAGTGAAGGACTATGTTTGTGGAGGTTGTGAAAGTAGAAACATTTATGAAAGTGCAGATTATTTTTGTGCAACATGTACAAAGTTTTTCTGCAGAAAATGCATTGATCCTCATGATCAAATATATGCAAACCATTCCAAATATGGAAGAGGAGAAACAAATAAATGGCCCCTTACAAAGACAATGGAGGATTTGCTACTAAACTGTGCTGTCCACAAAGAGGAGAAACTGAAAATGTTTTGTCAGGACCACAGTCAGCTGTGTTGCACTGATTGTTTTTTACTAAATCACAGGTAAGATGCACACAAGCATGGATTAAATGGGGAAATCCCACCAATCTCATATGGTACAAACAAAGCTGGCCCATTAAAATCCTTTCCCACTTTTCCAGTCACATACCATAATTATACCACATACATGTACCAATCCACCATTATTGGTTGAATGAATCAAACTTTGGAACATTAAGGGGATCAGTCTTGTTTGTACCTTGATATTAAGAGTTTATTTCCAATGTATGTCGCAATCCAAGCTAAGTATTTTTAATAAATTTTTTATTGTAACATACTGGTGTTTTAGAAAGTAGGCTGCATTCACTGGAAGCAACAAAATAGGTGTCTTTCATTCTTCAGCTGCACTTCACAGTTGTTAAATGCATTTTATAGTAAATCTAAACAGGATTAGAGTGTCGATGGCTGCAATGTTTGAAGAGATTATTTTAAGATGTCTATATTACAAAATAGGGCATACATTAGTTGTTACGCACAATCTTTATTTGATATGGTTTTTGATGGTACAGGACTGTATGCTTACCATTACTGTTAAATTCTAGTTTTATAAAGCTGAAAAATTCTTGTTTGTAAAACTGTTAAATTCTTGTTTATAAAACTGTGATGTGTAAATTGAATCATGATCTTTTAGCTCGGCTGTTTTTGAAGAAAACCCGAGGTATTGTCATAGCCAGCTCCTCGTCCGCCGTCTGCGTCGTGCTAAAACCTTAACATTGGCTCTAAAATGAAAGTGCGTCCACCTACAACTTTGAAACTTCATATGTAGCTGCACCTTGATGAGTTCTACATGTCACATCCATTTTTAGGTCACTAGGTCAAAGGGCAAGGTCACTGTGACCTCTAATATAAAACATTAACATAGGCTCTAAATTCAAGGTGATTCCACCTACAACTTTGAAACTTCATATGTAGATGCACCTTGATGGGTTCTACACGCCCCACTCATTTTTGGGTCACTAGGTCAAAGGTCAAGGTCACTGTTACCTCTAATATAAAACTTGAACATAGGCTCTAAAATCAAAGTGCTTCCACCTTCAATTTTGAAACTTCCTATGTAGATGCACCTTTTAAAATGAGAGTTCTTCCACATACAGCCTTCAGAGTTTATGCACCTTAATGACTTACCTTTCTTCCTTTTTTTCTGACAAGCTTTCATTTATTTAAAACTGCTCCCACAGCCGAGCGTTGGCACCCGCTTTCTTTTATGATAAGTTTTTAATTTAGACTCAAAATGCTTGCCGAGACATGACCTGCTTTGCAAATCATAAATTTGATAGTTGTTTATGTTGTAATGTTAGAAAATGCATGCCCACAAATGATTCTTGCGGTAATTTTGATACTTGTTTCTATTTCAGACAGTGCACAAATGTGGCTCTAATTTCTGAGTCAGCCAAAAACCTGTCAATGGATATGCGACAGTTGTCAAACAATTTGCAAACTATTGTTGATGAACTAAATAAGTTAAAGAGTAAACAAGAGGCCAGCATTCAGTCCGTGGAGGTATCATGTAATGCAAAACTGCAAGAAATCCAAGACATGCGAAAGAAATTAAATGCTGCTTTGGATGTACTAGAAAATACAACATTGAAAGAATTGGATGAAAATCGGACCACAATGCAAACCTCTCTCAAGAAAGATGTTGAAAACTGCAGCAGACTGAAGGATGACTTGCAAAAACTCAGTGAAGCTGTAAATGGCCTTTGTGATAAGAGCAAGAAAGAACTTGAGTTCATAGCCAGCAGGAAATGTCTGGACAAAATACAAGAGTCTGAGTCATATCTAAAGGAAAACCATGTAAATGTTCAGAGTTCAATGATATTCAAAGCAAACACTGATATTGAGCAGTACCTGTCTGAACAGTCTAGTCTAGGCAGGATTTTAGACAGTATGCAGTCTCTCACACTCAAGATGAATCCAGACCAGGTGTTAACTGTAAAGAGGAGATTTAATCCTATAGAGTACACTGTGAGCATACCAAGCGACACAAGTCAGTCTTTCAGCATCTTTGGCATTTGCATCATGCCAAGTGACCAGGTCATTGTTACAGATTACCATAATAAAAAAGTGAAGCTGTTGAACCAGCAATACAATGTGTCCAGTTACTGTGATGTGTCTGGTATGCCATGGGACATTTGCCAAATCACATCCAGTGAGGTGGCTGTAACTTTGAATAAAGATGTGCAGTTTATCTCTATTAACAATGGAAATCTGGTGAGTGGGAGAAAGATTTCATTACAGCATGCTGTTTATGGTATTGCCCACCATAATGGAGTGTTGTATATCACCTCTGGAACTGCCCTGTACCACTACAATATGACTGGGACACTTGTGAAAAAGCTGTTTGAGGAAGCTGGAGGCTCTTCTACAGGTAAATGTATTTTTTGTATTAATACATATAAAATATTTTATTTATTGATGATACTTTGAAACTCAAAACATTTTTTAATTATTTTTCAAAACAAAAATGTAAAAAAAGTAACAATAGGGTTAATGCATATATCATAACCCTAATTTACTTATATACAACATGTTAATTGTTTTGCAGTGTTGCACTGTGCAGTGAGTCCTGATGGAGACAAGATCTATGTCACCAACTACAGACAGCACAAGCTCCTTACTCTGGCTACAGATGGGACTCTGATATCCACCTTCATGGACCCTGAACTACAAAACCCCAGGGGTGTACACGTAACACCTGCAGGACAAGTGTTAGTCTGTGGACGCATTTCCGAAAATGTCATACAAGTGGATCGTGAGGGAAAAAAGAAACTAGCAACTCTGGCTTCACAAAGTGATGGACTCAGCAAACCATTCTCTGTCTGCTACAATACCAACACTCACCAGTTGATTGTGGGACTATATAATAACACTAAAATCTTTGTTATGGACTTGCAATAGCTCTTCAATTTGATGAAAACATTTACTTGAAACACTTTTATAAACATAATTGCCCATTTTTCTTTGAATGGCTAATTCAGTATCAACAATTTATATCTAGGTAAAGAAAAAAACATATTCATACAGTTTAATTTTGTTATGAACGAATAATTATAAAATTTTATTTAAAAATGAGTTGTTTCAATGCTCGAAAGATTGCACCATTTTAATTTTGAATATATGACAACTGTCTATAATGTTGATATTGGTTATTTCTTAAGTCAAGTTATGTTAAGTAATTATTAAAATGTTTTTACTAGGGATGGCATCGAATTCCTATATCGGTATTCGAATATTCGCAAATCCATTCAATCGAATATTCGAATATTCGCATAAAACGGCAGGGTGGACATAACTTCTTTTACTCAGTTTCGTATCCAGGTGGGATATTTAATATAAATTGACACAGAAATACAATTGAATATACAATTGTTGTGTTGAGAAATAGAAAGAAAATGTAGCTTAATTGTAAAAACAAACTTTGATAAAGCCTATTGAAGCAAAATATATCAGAAAAGAGTGAAACTTGTTCTGTGTTCACTTCCATTGCTTTGTAAGTTATATCTGTATGCTGAATACAATGCTGTTTGTTAACGTCGCTATCAAATAATGTATTAAATAGGTTTCAATTAAACTTAAATGGATGTGAACTTAGATTTCAGAATCTCTTAAAAGTGTGTTAATGCATTTACAAACCTTCACCGGGATATTATCCCAGCACCTTTGGACCCAAAATATAAGGACTAAACGACGTATTTTAAATGCTATGTTAGTAATTCAGGTGCCTGTATTTCCTAAATTATAGATGAAAAGCATTACTTAAGTGCAGATAAAATGCCATTTTTTAAGAGCATTTTGGTAAAAAGCACATTTCATTTTCAGAAGGGTTACTGCTGATGCAGATATTAGAAACAATGATAGGACACCATTTGAGATTCCAGTATTTCTTCATTATTCTAGGAACACACTGTTATGTGAAGTTGGAATAAGACTTCAATTTGGGAATAAATAGTGTTTTTTCAACACTGAAGTACATGCAGTTGAACCTGTTATTAATTTGTACAAAATATAAGTAAAATAGACACTATTGCATATATAATTGTATCATTTTAATTGATTTAACTGGGTGTTTAATTTGATTTTTTCTTAAATCCAAAAAAAAATGAAACCCTGTGGATGTGTGCCTGCACACAGTTTAAAAATACAATGAAAATAATAAAAATACCATCACCGTTAAATATTAGAAAAGTACAAATAATACAAAAGTATACACAGTATTTAACAAAAATACATTCAGAGCATGAAATGAATTTGTATATGCAAGTATCTATTTTACTAATAATTTTGTCAAATAAATAAACACAATAGGAAAAAAAGCACATTATAATTGTTGAACATATGTTATATTCCAACTTCACATAGTGTCACTGTGTATAATTTAACATTACAGTTTTATATTGAACTTGATGGGTAGCTATATTTTGAAATACTAGTAATAGCAATACAAAATGCATTTTGTCAACCATAAGTAAACCATTTTAGGACTACTGCTCATAAATAGGCGTTGGTACATGTATGTATATGAAAATGTAATTAATGCAAATTTAATACACTTGTGTGTACTTTTTCAGTTTTGTTTATTCCAAAAAGTTAATTAAATTATTTGAAAATATACTTAAAACACAATTAAAATGCACTTATGGATACCTACTTATTTTCTGATGAAGTGCATTTTTCACAAGGAGAAATAATTTTTTTAATACACAAAAATGAATGTATGCAGGAAACATGCAGGAAAAACAAGAAATGTGTTTGTCGGAAACACTATGTCCCCTTCTGCGCCACTTTGATTTTTATATAGTCGCTGCTTCGTCTGTCCGTCCGTCCGTGTACAATTTTTGTCCGGGCTATTTCTCAGCAACTAATGACCGGAATTCAATGAAATTTTATGGGAAGCTTCAATACAAAGAGGAGATGTGCATATTATCAGCGGGTTCTGGTCGGATGATTTTTCACAGAGTTATGGCCCTTTGAAATTTTACATTAACTGTACATATAGTGCAATTCTTGTCCGGGCTATTTCTCAGCAACTAAAGACCGGAATTCGATGAAACTTTATGGGAAGCTTCACTACCAAGAGATGTGCATATTATCAGCGGGTTCTGGTCGGATGATTTTTTACAGAGTTATTGCCCTTTGAAATTTTCCATTAACTGTACATATAGTGCAATTCTTGTCCGGGCTATTTCTCAGCAACTAATAACGATTCAATGAAACTTTATAGGAAGCTTCACTACCAAAAGGAGATGTGCATATTATCAGCCGGTTCTGGTCGGATGATTTTTCACAGAGTTATTGCCCTTTAAAATTTTATATATAAATATTCTTGTCCCCCCAACTACTGTGCCCTCAAGACGTTTCCTTTTATCTGAATATATAGTTCAATATTGTGACAAAAAAAAAACTTTGAGGAGCATCACCCGTCTCCGACGGTTTCTTGTTTTTACCTTTGACCTTGAAGGATGACCTTGACCTTTCACCACTCATAATGTGCAGCTCCATGAGATACACATGCATGCCGAATATGAAGTTGCTATCTTCAATATTGCAAAAGTTATGGCAAAATGTTAAAGTTGGAGCAAACATACCAACAGACAGACAGGGCAAAAACAATATGCCCCCCACTATAGTGGTGGGGGACATAAAAATGATGTTAAAAGTATATTATTTTTCTGCATGTCAAGTTTATTTACATGATCATTTAACACAGACAAATATGGTGCAAATACCCTCCATTTCATTTGTCAAGACATTTTTGTGTTGAAGTTTAAAAGGCAACATAGTGACTGTAATTTAGGAACAGTTACTGAGGCTTGATTGGTCATTTACGGCTCGGGTACTACTTACATGTACCGCTGGTATTCTTAAGTATACTTACATGTACCCCGGGTACGGTAAATATACTAAAACATACCTGGGAATTTTCACGCTAAATCGGTTGTTGTCTGTTATTTTTTTTAATTAATTATGTTCACATTCATGTCAAATTTTCTGTACAAAGGCCTCTATATTATCAAAACTCTTACTCAAAAAGCATGTTGATACAGTTTGTGTTTAAAGATTAGTTTGTTGAAGATAAGCAATATCGTTTTAGGGTTATCGGTGACCCGGGGTACATTTAAGTATACTTAAGAGTACCCAAGGTACATGTAAGAAGTACCCGAGCCGACAATGACCAATCAAGCGTTACTGAGAGAGTTGGATGTGCATTGTGATAAACCATGTTTTATGAAGCAAAAAAATGAGCAAAACATATTGTAACTGTTCTAATATGTAACTACATGTATTACAGAATCATCAATGATTATATGCACTTTTGAATAAATTAAAGCTTGTCGGGTTTTTTTTAGGTCACAGTGACCTTAGACCTTGTTACCCAAAAATGGGTGTGGCATATAGAACTCATCAAGGTGCATCTACATATGAAGTTAAAAAGTTGCAGGTGGAAGCACTTTGATTTTAGAGCAAAAAGTTTTAGCACGATGCGGAAGGCAGACGGCGGGCGACGAGCTGGCTATGACAATACCTTGGGTAAAAAGGTTGCCCTGGAATATTACATAATTATAGTGTCTGTCTAGCTACTTTTATCAGAAGGTCCCACTTTGATACCCACTGGCAATGAGGGAGGGTCCTCAAGATCATCTCTGAAGACACAAAGTATTGGTTCTACTCGGGAAATAGACTCCAGTGTCTTGATAAGCATCATACTTTTTCAGGAATCAAGCTTTAATACAAAGAGTTAAATAAATATTTATATGTGAAAGTGTATGATATTAATGTGAAAATACTGAGCAAAAGCCGGGGATTGAACCCACGACCTCCAGAGTGGTAGTCAGACACTTTAACCGCGTCGCTAAAGAGCTAGCCCAACAGCCTTAGTGACCTTATTTCACTACACTCCTCCCCCTTTTAATGTTTCAAGGCCCAGACACGCTCGCTACAGCATGTCTTGCATCTGCATGGCCCTCCCAGAAACCATTAAACAGCTCAGACCCAGTCCCGCATTCACAGTTCGTTTTTTGCCTCGTCGCCATTAATGTGAAAATACTGAGCTCAAGCCGGGCATAAAACCCACGACCTCCAGAGTGGTAGTCAGACACTTTAACCGCGTCGCTAAAGAGCTAGCCCAACAGCAAGGCTGTTGGAAGTGACCTTATTTCACTACAATATGTTAGTAAAATAAACACTGCACAATTATTTATTTTACCTGTATACAAGTACCATTCCAATCTTGGCAGATAGTGAACTATTTTAAAAGCACCATAACTATGAAACACTTATATAAGGCATATCGCAGTGTTCCACAGAAATGATGCTGTTGATAATTCAGCATGATGATTAGACATTTCTAAATTCCATTTCCACTTACGACGTTAGTAACAATTCCAGTGAGTTCATGGACTTTGCACACAGTGAAAAACAACACTATTCCACTGTAACACGGTACGAAAGATTGATTTATGCAATAAATCGTCTATTGATTCCGTGTGAGCCATCTCACTCTCTGTTCAATGTTTGTTATATGTGCTTTTTCTCAACACTGTGTAAACACCCTACCGGATGTTGACAGTTTGAATATAACCCCAAAGAAAACCGAATGTACAATAAAGAAATCGTAGATTGCGAGAGCGATTTACGAGGACATTTACGAGGGCGTTATTGAAACGGTTTACGAGAATCGTAAATCCAATCGCAACTACCCGAGTTACGATATCGTTATATTTACGATACGATACGATATCTTATTGAAATGGTCCCCAGCAGGTCAAGCAAGCGCTTCCACTTGTAGATGTTTAACTTTCACGGTTAAAATACGGCGATGTATGGGTCCGTACCTATTTTGGAATACCGATTTCCTTTGCAAATAAGTTCATAATTATCCCAAAAGAAGTTTATTCTATTTCTTACTTTCTTTCCTTAGTATATCGATCGTTCAAAGCATGGCACTTCCGAATCATGTTATCTTAAGATTCTGAATAAGTCGAGGAAGAGTCAGAACGCTACGGATTTTCAATACTGGGCCCGCTGACTCCGCATTTTAAACATGCCCTTGAAGCGTTCGATTCACACAGATCGTTGTCACAGCTATTGTAAACAACATGGCGGACATTTTAGAAAAAGACGCGAATAACAATCACTACTTCTATCAAGTTTATAACAGTTTCTAGTCATACTATGATACCAGTGTTTTCTGATTATTGAGTTAAATAAACTTTGTAAAACTTGTTATTCTGCTGTTTTCTTCACAGATACATATTCTGTAAAATATCGCGGTATGTACCGCGATACATCATACAGTGTTGCCGTACCACGATATACCGCGGTACGCTCACGGCGTATCGTGACAGCCCTAATTATTTGGGTAAATATACTAACTTAAAGACTTTGTGGTGTAAGTCTTCAAAAATACTAATTCTGTTCATAGGAAGGGGATCATTCTATTAAATAGTAAATACAAAACATTTCAGAACAAAAGACAGTTCACAATATCTACTGTAAAATGGCAACATCTCTAGGATCAGGTCATAATAGTTCAGATTTAGTGAAGGACTATGTTTGTGGAGGTTGTGAAAGTAGAAACATTTATGAAAGTGCAGATTATTTTTGTGCAACATGTACAAAGTTTTTCTGCAGAAAATGCATTGATCCTCATGATCAAATATATGCAAACCATTCCCAATATGGAAGAGGAGAAACAAATAAATGGCCCCTTACAAAGACAATGGAGGATTTGCTACTAAACTGTGCTGTCCACAAAAAGGAGAAACTGAAAATGTTTTGTCAGGACCACAGTCAGCTGTGTTGCACTGATTGTGTTTTACTAAATCACAGGTAAGATGCACACAAGCATGGATTAAATGGGGGAAATCCCACCAATCTAATATGGTACAAACAAAGCTGGCCCATTAAAATCCTTTCCCACTTTCCCAGTCACATACCATAATTATACCACATACATGTACCAATCCACCATTATTGGTTGAATGAATCAAACTTTGGAACATTAAGGGGATCAGTCTTGTTTGTACCTTGATATTAAGAGTTTATTTCCAATGTATGTTGCAATCCAAGCTAAGTATTTTCATTGTAACATACTGGGGTTTTAGAAAGTAGGCTGCATTCACTGGAAGCAACAAAATAGGTGTCTTTCATTCTTCAGCTGCACTTCACAGTTGTTAAATGCATTTTATAGTAAATCTAAACAGGATAAGAGTGTCGATGGCTGCAATGTTTGAAGAGATTATTTTAAGATGTCTATATTACAAAATAGGGCATACATTAGTTGTTATGCACAATCTTTATTTGATATGGTTTTTGATGGTGAAGGACTGTATGCTTACCCTTACTGTTAAATTCTAGTTTTATAAAGCTGTAAAATTCTTGTTTGTAAAACTGTTAAATTCTTGTTTATAAAACTGTGATGTGTAAATTGAATCATGATTTTTTAGCTCGGCTGTTTTTGAAAAAACCCTAGGTATTGTTATAGCCAGCTCCTCGTCCGCCGTCTGCGTCGTGCTAAAACCTTAACATTGGCTCTAAAATGAAAGTGCTTCCACCTACAACTTTGAAACTTCATATGTAGCTGCACCTTGATGAGTTCTACATGCCACATCCATTTTTAGGTCACTAGGTCAAAGGTCAAGGTCACTGTGTCCTCTAATATAAAACATTAACATAGGCTCTAAAATCAAAGTGATTCCACCTACAACTTTGAAACTTCATATGTTGATGCACCTTGATGGGTTCTACAAGCCCCACTCATTTTGGGTCACTAGGTCAAAGGTCAAGGTCACTGTTACCTCTAATATAAAACTTTAACATAGGCTCTAAAATCAAAGTGCTTCCACCTTCAACTTTGAAACTTCCTATGTAGATGCGACTTGATCAGTTCTACATGCCACACCCATTTTTGGATCATTAAGTCAAAGGTCAAGGTCACTGTGACCTCTTATATAAAACTTTAAGAAAGGCTCTAAAATCAAAGTTCTTCCACCTACAACTTTGAAACTTCCTATGTAGATGCACCTTGATAAGTTCTACATGCCACACCCAATTTTGGGTCACTAGGTCAAAGGTTAAGGTCACTGTGATCCGCGGTAATTCATTTACACAATGCTTCTAAAATGAGAGTTCTTCCACCTACAGCCTTCAGAGTTTATGCACCTTAATGACTTACGTTTCTTCCTTTTCTTCTGACAAGCTTTCATTTATTTAAAACTGCACCCACAGCCGAGCGTTGGCACCCGCTTTCTTTTATGATAAGTTTTTAATTTAGACTCAAAATGCTTGCCGAGACATGATCTGCTTTGCAAATCATAAATTTTATAGTTGTTTATGTTGTAATGTTGTAATGTAAGAAAATGCATGCCCGCAAATGATTCTTGCGGTAATTTTGATACTTGTTTCTATTTCAGACAGTGCACAAATGTGGCTCTAATTTCTGAGTCAGCCAAAAACCTGTCAATGGATATGCGACAGTTGTCAAACAATCTGCAAACTATTGTTGATGAACTAAATAAGTTAAAGAGTAAACAAGAGGCCAGCATTCAGTCCGTGGAGGTATCATGTAATGCAAAACTGCAAGAAATCCAAGACATGCGAAAGAAATTAAATGCTGCTTTGGATGTACTAGAAAATACAACATTAAAAGAATTGGATGAAAATCGGACCACAATGCAAACCTCTCTCAAGAAAGATGTTGAAAACTGCAGCAGACTGAAGGATGACTTGCAAAAACTCAGTGAAGCTGTAAATGGCCTTTGTGATAAGAGCAAGAAAGAACTTGAGTTCATAGCCAGCAGGAAATGTCTTGACAAAATACAAGAGTCTGAGTCATATCTAAAGGAGAACCGTGTAAATGTGCAGAGTTCAATGATATTCAAAGCAAACACTGATATTGAGCAGTACCTGTCTAAACATTCTAGTCTAGGCAGGATTTTAGACAGTATGCAGTCTCTCACACTCAAGATGAATCCAGACCAGGTGTTAACTGTAAAGAGGAGATTAGAGTACACTGTGAGCATACCAAGCGACACAAGTCAGTCTTTCAGCATCTTTGGCATTTGCATCATGCCTAGTGACCAGGTCATTTTTACAGATTACCATAATAAAAAAGTGAAGCTGTTGAACCAGCAATACAATGTGTCCAGTCACTGTGATGTGTCTGGTGGGCCATGGGACATTTGCCAAATCACATCCAGTGAGGTGGCTGTAACTTTGAATACAGATGTGCAGTTCATCTCTATTAACAATGGAAATCTGGTGTGTGGGAGAAAGATTTCATTACAGCATGCTGTTTATGGTATTGCCCACCATGAGGGAGCATTGTATATCACCTCTGGCACTGCCCTGTACCACTACAATATGACTGGGACACTTGTGAAAAAGCTGTTTGAGGGTGCTAGAGGCTCTCGTACAGGTAAATGTATTTTTTGTATTAATACATATAAAATATTTTATTTATTGATGATACTTTGAAACTCAAAACATTTTTTAATTATTTTTAAAAACAAAAATGTAAAAAAAGTAACAATAGGGTTAATGCATATATCATAACCCTAATCTACTTATATACAACATGTTAATTGTTTTGCAGTGTTTTACTGTGCAGTAAGTCCTGCTGGAGACAAGATCTATGTCACCAACACCAGACAGCACAAGCTCCTTACTCTGGCTACAGATGGGACTCTTATATCCACCTTCATGGACCCTGAACTACAAAACCCCAGGGGTGTACACGTAACACCTGCAGGACAAGTGTTAGTCTGTGGATGCATTTCCGAAAATGTCATACAAGTGGATCGTGAGGGAAAAAAGAAACTAGCAACTCTGGCTTCACAAAGAGATGGACTCAGCTCACCAGGGTCTGTCTGCTACAACACCAACACTCACCAGTTGATTGTGGGACTATATGATAACACTAAAATCTTTGTTATGGACTTGCAATAGCTCTTCAATTTGATGAAAACATTTACTTGAAACACTTTTATAAACATAATTGCCCATTTTTCTTTGAATGGCTAATTCAGTATCAACAATTTATATCTAGGTAAAGAAAAAACTTATTCATACAGTTTAATTTTGTTATGAACGAATAATGATAAAATTTTATTTAAAAATGAGTTGTTTCAATGCTCGAAAGATTGCACCATTTTAATTTTAAATATATGACAACTGTCTATAATGTTGATATTGGTTATTTCTTAAGTAAAGTTATGTTAAGTAATTATTAAAATGTTTTTACTAGGGATGGCATCGAATTCCTATATCGGTATTCGAATATTCGCAAATCCATTCAATCGAATATTCGAATATTCGCATAAAACGGCAGGCTGGATATAACTTCTTTTACTCAGTTTCGTATCCAGTTGGGATATTTAATATAAATTAACACAGAAATACAATTGAATATACAATTGTTGTGTTGAGAAATAGAAAGAAAATGTAGCTTAATTGTAAAAACAAACTTTGATAAAGCCTATTGATGCAATATATCAGAAAAGAGTGAAACTTGTTCTGTGTTAACTTCCATTGCTTTATTATATCTGTATGCTGAATACGATGCCGTTTGTTAACGGCGCTATCAAATAATGTATTAAATAGGTTTCAATTAAACTTAAATGGATGTATACTTAGATTTCAGTATCTCTGAAAAGTGTGTTAATGCATTTACAAACCTTCACCGTGATATTATCCCAGCACCTTTGGACCCAAAATATAAGGACTAAACGACGTATTTAAAATACTATGTTAGTAATACAGGTGCCTGTATTTCCTTAATTATAGATGAAAAGATTTACTTACGCTTTTTTTTTAAATCTACTGGTATTTTGATTGAAAACTTTTCCTAAACTACCTGATAGTTTAAATATTTTCTAAGTCATTCGTGTTATTTCAAATTTTACTGACATATGATCGAGTCCATTTAAATAAGATTTTCTGTCATTCACAAATCAGTCTTAAGAATCAGTTATATCCATATTTACCAACATGTTTTTATAATTGAACCGTGCTCTGTTAAAAAGGGGTTTAATGCATGTGCGCAAAGTGTCGTTCCAGATTAGCCTGTGCAGTCTGCACATTTGTCCCATTTGGCTTCCAAAATAACACAATTTTACCAGACTGATATGCCTTTCTACCCAGTCAACTTTAAGCTGCACCCTGTACCTTTTGTGATCTATACCTACTTTATTCAAACAATCAGATTGTTTTCTCTGTGGCACAGTGAGCCATTACAAACTTTAACCCATTTATGCCTAGTGGACTCTTCCATCCTTCAAGATTGGATCAATTTATTTCCAAAATAAGGGATGTCTAGTATATTTATTTCTACATTTAGAATATTTCTTACAGAAATCCCTTTAAGCAAACAGCGCAGACCCTGATGAGACGCCGCATCATGCCGCGTCTCATCTCGGTCTACGCTGATTGCCAAGGCCTTTTTTCTAAAAGCTAGGCATAAATGGGTTAAGTGCTTTCAGTCCTTTATGCCAAGCACTCGATTAAGTACTGCCTTATGCCAAAAAAGGTTTGAAGCAGGGCTTAATCTGCCATACACCAACTAGCAACAAATTGATACATTTGGCTAAAAAATCCTATTGAGCTACAACATTTTCTTCATTAAATCACATAAAAAGCCAAAAATTTGCTACTGTGAGGCAAATTTAGCTAAAGAAAACTTTTCGCCAGCAGAAACCCTGTGAAGTACGTTTAACTGCGCAAAACCTGCATGTAGTTGATACGACAAAAGAAAGCACTTGTGTACAATAATGTGTTACGCTGGTTTGGTTCACCAATAGAAACTGTTGCTTACCTCTCGTCCAGTCTGCGTGGTGCTCAGATATCTCCTTAGTGGTCATCAACGTGTAGATGCCTTTCTCAGGTGTACTGTTGAAATCGCCACAGAAGATGATGGTAGGCTTCTGGAAAATATGTTGAATGTGAGGAGGGATCTTACTGTAAAAACAGGGCGTAATTCATGTGCGGGAAGAGTCATCCTGGATACGCCTACACAGTTCCACACTGGCTAATCAGGGAGGATATTTTCTGCTTTCATGGAATTTTTCTTTTAACCCTTACAGTGCTGGAACCGAATTTTGAAGGCTTTTGCAAACAGTTTGGATCCAGATGAGATGCCACAGAACGTGGCGTCTCATCTGGATCCAAACTGTTTGCTATTCTGATAGTATTCTTTGAAAATAAATCGAAGAAAATGCTAATTTTAGAAATTCAGCAGACGACATTTTAGCAGACGACAAATTTCCCAGCATGCAGAGGGTTAAAGGAGGTCTCTTCCAAACAAAAATCTAGTGAAGGCGGAAAGTGATGTACATGTACCAGTAACCTGATTTGCAGACTGCACAAGCTAATCTAGGATGACACTGTGCACATGCATTAAGTCTGTTTTAATAGAATGAGGCTAATGCGCTTGATATATAGCTGCAATGCAATACAATATTCAAACATTATGGAAATTGTTTTAATAATTTAATTTACTGTTCAGATTGTCTCAGTGAAATGTTAGCAATATACCATGGCGTAGGTGAATCGTTAAAAAGTAAAAGCAGTTTTTAGTCTGTGAATTTTTACATAATGTTACCATTATTAGCACAACTAAGTTTAACGTAACAGTGCATGATTGGATTTTACAAACATAGTTAAAAACATGAGTAACAAGAGAAAATCAATATAACCCCATCTCCCTGAAAGTGGTGGCATAAAAACATGGAAGGTAAATGAATTATTTTTTCCTGAAGTTACATACGGATTTTAATCACAAGTACAGTCGAAACTGACCTAGCGGCCACCTGAATTTACGGGTCACCTGCAGACAACGGTCAGTCTGGAATCCCCCGACGAAAAACACTCTATATTACAATTGAATTTAACGGTCACCTGGCCATAACGGCCAACGGCCACCATATTCCACTCCGAAATTCATGTTTGACCTGAAATTAACGGTCGCGCGTCAGTTGTCTCGAGTCGCGAAAATTAAAAACACAGCACATCATTTGTCTGTCTATTTTGCGGTTAAAGCGTCTGAAAGCGGTAATTGTGTTTGATATTATAAAAGCGGCCCGCTGCGAGTAAACAAATAATAAGGTGTTGAGACGGTTTGTTTTCCGGTGGTAATTGTGGGAGCATCTTCAAAAGAAAATATGTCAGAATTCGTGACACGTTTTAAGTAATTATCGCTAATTAAATGACCGCTAATTAGTACATGGTACTTTGAACGGTACAATTACACCGTACTATCGGTTTATGACAGCAAATCCGCTTTTTAAACTTGTACGGACGTGACGTCAACGGCACATGACGAACTTTAATTAATGAATGAACGAGACGCATGAGTAAACAATTATATCAGCGTTGATAAAGTCATTGCTTTAGTTTAACAAGATGAAATTAAATAAATCTATAAGATATTATTCTGTAGCATTTAATGTACACACGTAAGATATTTCTGTTATTATGCTCAATTAACGGCAATGAGCCTTTGTTTTACACTATATTCAAACGACTGGGTAGGGTAACGACGTAGCAATACTACCAACTGACATACCATCCTAAAATTGTGATCCGAATTCAACGGTCATCTGTGGACAACGGTCGCTTTGGTCATTTCCCTTGACTGATCGCTGTTCTCAGGTTTGACTGTATATATTATACAATAAAAACATCATAACAAACCTGCTTCCGGTATGTATGCATAAGCTTCTCTAGGAACCTGAGTGAGGTAAGAGTCTGCACGAGACGGATGTGAGCACAGTCTGGATGGAAGTACAGGTGCGTGTTGGCCACCAGTAGGACCTGACCAGGCCGGTGTAGGGGTTCAAGGGCCAGAACCTGGGGAAATCATGACAATAATTTTTAAAAGGTCTTTTCCTGGCGTATCTACAAGTGTTTTTTTAAAGTGTAATGATTATTTCATGTTAATGTCATTACATCAATCATAGTATATCAATTAGTATAATTTTATTAATATCATTTATATGATTTTGTTGTTATAACTTAAATTATTATAATGATTTCTAAAAAAATGATTTTTTTCCCAAATCAGTGGACTTTTCGAGTGAAAAAAATACAATTCCAAAATTGCTTCTTTTCAAAAAATGCGCAACAAAAGGCCTGACTGGTAAAAGTTTGGCTTGTTGTCTGATATTGATACCTTCAACCAACTTGCCTTCTACCCCTCCATCTTAATTAATGCTTTGGCATATAAATACATAGGGCAAAACTGACATGGAACAAACCATGAATTTATGTGTAAATGTAATTTTGAAATGTTATAGACTTGACATCACTCATGCCATGTACTATGAAAACCATCAAATATTAAGAGCAAAAGTCAGTGTCCAGAGCCTGTTTTGTCAAAAATTGAACAATAAATAAAATTCATTTTTAAGCAATTCATATGATAAGCACACATTTGAGCATACCTACATGTATGACTCAACACATACAATATATTACAGGTTTTACAATGAATTTACATAAAATACTTCATCCAAATATTAACAGCTGTTAGCTGATTGGGCCAACAACATCTTGAGCACTTTTGACTGATAAGTTTCATTTAACTTATCTACCATTGATTGAATAACCCAACAACATAAGAGTCGCTGTCGGAACAAAAGGGGGTTAAATGCATGTGCTTTAACCCTTTCAGTGCTGGAACCAAATTTTGAAGGCCTTTGCAAACAGTTTGGATCCAGATGAGACGCCACAGAATGTGGCGTCTCATCTGGATCCAAACTGTTTGCTATTCTGATAATATTCTTTGAAAAAAAATCGAAGAAAATGCTAATTTTAGAAATTGAGCAGACGACATTTTTGCAGACGACAAATTTCCCAGCATGCACAGGGTTAATTGTGCGGACCACTAAGGCTAATCTGGGTATTTTTCTATTGAAGAAAGTCTTTTCTTAGCAAAAATCTAGTTTATGCAGAAAGTTCAATCCTGATCTGGGTAGACACTTGACGCACATGTATTAATTAGAGGTTAATACCTCGTTGCTTGAGGGCCAGAATTGATAGTCGGCCCGCAGAGTGAATAATCGACCCAAAGGCCGTAGGCCTGAGGGCGATTATTCACTCCAGGGCCGATTATCACTTCTGGCCCTCAAGCTAAGATGGTATTAACGTCTTTAATACTTAATCCCCGTTAACTGTACTATTTCTTACAGAAACAGCTTTCCGTACTTTAACTATCATTCAATTGAACACGCAATTTATGAGGTATCTCATGTGACATCATTTCTGTGAAGAAACACAGTTTTAGCTAAACTCTCTGGATTTTAGGGACAACAATTCCGTCATGGAGGATTTATATTTAACAGCTAAATATTTTTAAGAATCGAGCTTTTCCAAAACTTATCCAAAACTTATTTCGGATTGTGTGTTTGTCATGCATTATCAGGAATCGATTTTGGGTAATCCTACAAGTCATTTGATTTCGTAAATCGTGTTTTTGGTGAACGTGTTTAGCATTCGATACAATCATTTAAAAAGTGTGATTTAAAATCAATATAAAATAATGGGTGGAATAACAAAAAAGGATGTAATAGCACATCGTTGTTATTTTCTTATTATAAACACCAGATTTAAGTTGTCGAGGTAAGTGTTTCTTTAACTGTAAATTTTGCTTTTCGTCACTTCGATGAATCCTAGTAAAGCTCAAATAGAGGCATATATCTAATGTACAGAAGGGTTTCTTTTTCAATCGATATTTGTATAATCCAAACTGTGTGCTACGTGTCGTGAACATTATGTTCGATTCATTCGTTGAGTTGTGGTTAGTTGTATTGATCACTGTTGGCTGAGACTGAATGTGGACGCTATTTTGTTATTACGTAACGCGTTGGCCGTGACATCACCGTGGCTGATTATCGATTATCAACATTTGGCCCGGCAGGCAAAACGTGATAATCACCTTGCTTTGACCGATAATCACATGCATTCGAGTCAATTTTGTTACTATATATAGTAACATAAGTATTAAACCCCCTTTTCACAGAGCGGGGCTAATATACAAACAGCCCAAGAAGTTTCATTTCGCTATCAACTATTGATTGAAAACCCTAACAACATATACGTACATGTAATATAGTAGATCGCGTCTCCAGTACTTCCTTCAGGGCAGCAACATTGTATGTCTTATTTACAAGGTCTTCGCAGCTTTTGTCTGTTTCAAGGAACTCTCGCAACACTGTTCCATGTTCTTCAATTAACCTGCAACAGTCACATATGTTAAGATTTTTGCAATAAAATGATAGGTTTAGAACAGAGTTATAGAGATAACTGTAGTAGATGTATTATACATGCCCAGTTTTGCAGTAACTGTGGTAGATGTATTATACATGCCCAGTTTTGCAGTAACTGTGGTAGATGTATTATACATGCCCAGTTTTGCGGTAACTGTGGTAGATGTATTATACATGCCCAGTTTTGCAGTAACTGTGGTAGATGTATTATACATGCCAAGTTTTGCAGTAACTGTGGTAGATGTATTATACATGCCCAGTTTTGCAGTAACTGTGGTAGATGTATTATACATGCCCAGTTTTGCAGTAACTGTGGTAGATGTATTATACATGCCCAGTTTTGCAGTAACTGTGGTAGATGTATTATACATGCCCAGTTTTGCTATCAGTCTACATGTATAACAGTTGCAGATGTCAAGGGTTTTGCTATCAGTCTACATGTATAACAGTTGCAGATGTCAAGGGTTTTGCTATCAGTCTACATGTATAACAGTTGCAGATGTCAAGGGTTTTGCTATCAGTCTACATGTATAACACTTGCAGATGTCAAGGGTTTTGCTATCAGTCTACATGTATAACAGTTGCAGATGTCAAGGGTTTTGCTATCAGTCTACATGTATAACAGTTGCAGATGTCAAGGGTTTTGCTATCAGTCTACATGTATAACAGTTGCAGATGTCAAGGGTTTTGCTATCAGGCTACATGTATAACAGTTGCAGATGTCAAGGGTTTTGCTATCAGTCTACATGTATAACACTTGCAGATGTCAAGGGTTTTGCTATCAGTCTACATGTATAACACTTGCAGATGTCAAGGGTTTTGCTATCAGTCTACATGTATAAAAGTTGCAGATGTCAAGGGTTTTGCTATCAGTCTACATGTATAACACTTGCAGATGTCAAGGGTTTTGCTATCAGTCTACATGTATAACACTTGCAGATGTCAAGGGTTTTGCTATCAGTCTACATGTATAACACTTGCAGATGTCAAGGGTTTTGCTATCAGTCTACATGTATAACAGTTGCAGATGTCAAGGGTTTTGCTATCAGTCTACATGTATAACAGTTGCAGATGTCAAGGGTTTTGCTATCAGTCTACATGTATAACAGTTGCAGATGTCAAGGGTTTTGCTATCAGTCTACATGTATAACACTTGCAGATGTCAAGGGTTTTGCTATCAGTCTACATGTATAACAGTTGCAGATGTCAAGGGTTTTGCTATCAGTCTACATGTATAACAGTTGCAGATGTCAAGGGTTTTGCAATCAGTCTACATGTATAACACTTGCAGATGTCAAGGGTTTTGCTATCAGTCTACATGTATAACACTTGCAGATGTCAAGGGTTTTGCTATCAGTCTACATGTATAACAGTTGCAGATGTCAAGGGTTTTGCTATCAGTCTACATGTATAACAGTTGCAGATGTCAAGGGTTTTGCTATCAGTCTACATGTATAACACTTGCAGATGTCAAGGGTTTTGCTATCAGTCTACATGTATAACAGTTGCAGATGTCAAGGGTTTTGCTATCAGTCTACATGTATAACACTTGCAGATGTCAAGGGTTTTGCTATCAGTCTACATGTATAACACTTGCAGATGTCAAGGGTTTTGCTATCAGTCTACATGTATAACAGTTGCAGATGTCAAGGGTTTTGCTATCAGTCTACATGTATAACAGTTGCAGATGTCAAGGGTTTTGCTATCAGTCTACATGTATAACAGTTGCAGATGTCAAGGGTTTTGCTATCAGTCTACATGTATAACAGTTGCAGATGTCAAGGGTTTTGCTATCAGTCTACATGTATAACAGTTGCAGATGTCAAGGGTTTTGCTATCAGTCTACATGTATAACACTGGCAGATGTCAAGGGTTTTGCTATCAGTCTACATGTATAACACTGGCAGATGTCAAGGGTTTTGCTATCAGTCTACATGTATAACACTGGCAGATGTCAAGGGTTTTGCTATCAGTCTACATGTATAACAGTTGCAGATGTCAAGGGTTTTGCTATCAGTCTACATGTATAACACTTGCAGATGTCAAGGGTTTTGCTATCAGTCTACATGTATAACAGTTGCAGATGTCAAGGGTTTTGCTATCAGTCTACATGTATAACAGTTGCAGATGTCAAGGGTTTTGCTATCAGTCTACATGTATAACAGTTGCAGATGGCAAGGGTTTTGCTATCAGTCTACATGTATAACAGTTGCAGATGTCAAGGGTTTTGCTATCAGTCTACATGTATAACAGTTGCAGATGTCAAGGGTTTTGCTATCAGTCTACATGTATAACAGTTGCAGATGTCAAGGGTTTTGCTATCAGTTTACATGTATAACAGTTGCAGATGTCAAGGGTTTTGCTATCAGTCTACATGTATAACAGTTGCAGATGTCAAGGGTTTTGCTATCAGTCTACATGTATAACAGTTGCAGATGTCAAGGGTTTTGCTATCAGTCTACATGTATAACAGTTGCAGATGTCAAGGGTTTTGCTATCAGTCTACATGTATCACACTTGCAGATGTCAAGGGTTTTGCTATCAGTCTACATGTATAACAGTTGCAGATGTCAAGGGTTTTGCTATCAGTCTACATGTATAACAGTTGCAGATGTCAAGGGTTTTGCTATCAGTCTACATGTATAACAGTTGCAGATGTCAAGGGTTTTGCTATCAGTCTACATGTATAACAGTTGCAGATGTCAAGGGTTTTGCTATCAGTCTACATGTATAACAGTTGCAGATGTCAAGGGTTTTGCTATCAGTCTACATGTATAACAGTTGCAGATGTCAAGGGTTTTGCTATCAGTCTACATGTATAACAGTTGCAGATGTCAAGGGTTTTGCTATCAGTCTACATGTATAACAGTTGCAGATGTCAAGGGTTTTGCTATCAGTCTACATGTATAACAGTTGCAGATGTCAAGGGTTTTGCTATCAGTCTACATGTATAACAGTTGCAGATGTCAAGGGTTTTGCTATCAGTCTACATGCATAACAGTTGCAGATGTCAAGGGTTTTGCTATCAGTCTACATGTATAACACTGGCAGATGTCAAGGGTTTTGCTATCAGTCTACATGTATAACACTGGCAGATGTCAAGGGTTTTGCTATCAGTCTACATGTATAACACTGGCAGATGTAAAGGGTTTTGCTATCAGTCTACATGTATAACAGTTGCAGATGTCAAGGGTTTTGCTATCCGTCTACATGTATAACAGTTGCAGATGTCAAGGGTTTTGCTATCAGTCTACATGTATAACAGTTGCAGATGTCAAGGGTTTTGCTATCAGTCTACATGTATAACAGTTGCAGATGTCAAGGGTTTTGCTATCAGTCTACATGTATAACACTTGCAGATGTCAAGGGTTTTGCTATCAGTCTACATGTATAACAGTTGCAGATGTCAAGGGTTTTGCTATCAGTCTACATGTATAACAGTTGCAGATGTCAAGGGTTTTGCTATCAGTCTACATGTATAACAGTTGCAGATGTCAAGGGTTTTGCTATCAGTCTACATGTATAACAGTTGCAGATGTCAAGGGTTTTGCTATCAGTCTACATGTATAACAGTTGCAGATGTCAAGGGTTTTGCTATCAGTCTACATGTATAACAGTTGCAGATGTCAAGGGTTTTGCTATCAGTCTACATGTATAACAGTTGCAGATGTCAAGGGTTTTGCTATCAGTCTACATGTATAACAGTTGCAGATGTCAAGGGTTTTGCTATCAGTCTACATGTATAACACTTGCAGATGTCAAGGGTTTTGCTATCAGTCTACATGTATAACAGTTGCAGATGTCAAGGGTTTTGCTATCAGTCTACATGTATAACACTTGCAGATGTCAAGGGTTTTGCTATCAGTCTACATGTATAACAGTTGCAGATGTCAAGGGTTTTGCTATCAGTCTACATGTATAACACTTGCAGATGTCAAGGGTTTTGCTATCAGTCTACATGTATAACACTTGCAGATGTCAAGGGTTTTGCTATCAGTCTACATGTATAACACTTGCAGATGTCAAGGGTTTTGCTATCAGTCTACATGTATAACAGTTGCAGATGTCAAGGGTTTTGCTATCAGTCTACATGTATAACACTTGCAGATGTCAAGGGTTTTGCTATCAGTCTACATGTTTAACAGTTGCAGATGTCAAGGGTTTTGCTATCAGTCTACATGTATAACACTTGCAGATGTCAAGGGTTTTGCTATCAGTCTACATGTATAACAGTTGCAGATGTCAAGGGTTTTGCTATCAGTCTACATGTATAACACTTGCAGATGTCAAGGGTTTTGCTATCAGTCTACATGTATAACAGTTGCAGATGTCAAGGGTTTTGCTATCAGTCTAAATGTATAACACTTGCAGATGTCAAGGGTTTTGCTATCAGTCTACATGTATAACAGTTGCAGATGTCAAGGGTTTTGCTATCAGTCTACATGTATAACAGTTGCAGATGTCAAGGGTTTTGCTATCAGTCTACATGTATAACAGTTGCAGATGTCAAGGGTTTTGCTAACAGTCTACATGTATAACAGTTGCAGATGTCAAGGGTTTTGCTATCAGTCTACATGTATAACAGTTGCAGATGTCAAGGGTTTTGCTATCAGTCTACATGTATAACAGTTGCAGATGTCAAGGGTTTTGCTATCAGTCTACATGTATAACAGTTGCAGATGTCAAGGGTTTTGCTATCAGTCTACATGTATAACAGTTGCAGATGTCAAGGGTTTTGCTATCAGTCTACATGTATAACAGTTGCAGATGTCAAGGGTTTTGCTATCAGTCTACATGTATAACAGTTGCAGATGTCAAGGGTTTTGCTATCAGTCTACATGTATAACAGTTGCAGATGTCAAGGGTTTTGCTATCAGTCTACATGTATAACAGTTGCAGATGTCAAGGGTTTTGCTATCAGTCTACATGCATAACAGTTGCAGATGTCAAGGGTTTTGCTATCAGTCTACATGTATAACACTGGCAGATGTCAAGGGTTTTGCTATCAGTCTACATGTATAACACTGGCAGATGTCAAGGGTTTTGCTATCAGTCTACATGTATAACACTGGCAGATGTAAAGGGTTTTGCTATCAGTCTACATGTATAACAGTTGCAGATGTCAAGGGTTTTGCTATCCGTCTACATGTATAACAGTTGCAGATGTCAAGGGTTTTGCTATCAGTCTACATGTATAACAGTTGCAGATGTCAAGGGTTTTGCTATCAGTCTACATGTATAACAGTTGCAGATGTCAAGGGTTTTGCTATCAGTCTACATGTATAACACTTGCAGATGTCAAGGGTTTTGCTATCAGTCTACATGTATAACAGTTGCAGATGTCAAGGGTTTTGCTATCAGTCTACATGTATAACAGTTGCAGATGTCAAGGGTTTTGCTATCAGTCTACATGTATAACAGTTGCAGATGTCAAGGGTTTTGCTATCAGTCTACATGTATAACAGTTGCAGATGTCAAGGGTTTTGCTATCAGTCTACATGTATAACAGTTGCAGATGTCAAGGGTTTTGCTATCAGTCTACATGTATAACAGTTGCAGATGTCAAGGGTTTTGCTATCAGTCTACATGTATAACACTTGCAGATGTCAAGGGTTTTGCTATCAGTCTACATGTATAACAGTTGCAGATGTCAAGGGTTTTGCTATCAGTCTACATGTATAACAGTTGCAGATGTCAAGGGTTTTGCTATCAGTCTACATGTATAACAGTTGCAGATGTCAAGGGTTTTGCTATCAGTCTACATGTATAACAGTTGCAGATGTCAAGGGTTTTGCTATCAGTCTACATGTATAACACTTGCAGATGTCAAGGGTTTTGCTATCAGTCTACATGTATAACAGTTGCAGATGTCAAGGGTTTTGCTATCAGTCTACATGTATAACAGTTGCAGATGTCAAGGGTTTTGCTATCAGTCTACATGTATAACAGTTGCAGATGTCAAGGGTTTTGCTATCAGTCTACATGTATAACAGTTGCAGATGTCAAGGGTTTTGCTATCAGTCTACATGTATAACAGTTGCAGATGTCAAGGGTTTTGCTATCAGTCTACATGTATAACAGTTGCAGATGTCAAGGGTTTTGCTATCAGTCTACATGTATAACAGTTGCAGATGTCAAGGGTTTTGCTATCAGTCTACATGTATAACACTTGCAGATGTCAAGGGTTTTGCTATCAGTCTACATGTATAACAGTTGCAGATGTCAAGGGTTTTGCTATCAGTCTACATGTATAACACTTGCAGATGTCAAGGGTTTTGCTATCAGTCTACATGTATAACAGTTGCAGATGTCAAGGGTTTTGCTATCAGTCTACATGTATAACACTTGCAGATGTCAAGGGTTTTGCTATCAGTCTACATGTATAACACTTGCAGATGTCAAGGGTTTTGCTATCAGTCTACATGTATAACACTTGCAGATGTCAAGGGTTTTGCTATCAGTCTACATGTATAACAGTTGCAGATGTCAAGGGTTTTGCTATCAGTCTACATGTATAACACTTGCAGATGTCAAGGGTTTTGATATCAGTCTACATGTTTAACAGTTGCAGATGTCAAGGGTTTTGCTATCAGTCTACATGTATAACACTTGCAGATGTCAAGGGTTTTGCTATCAGTCTACATGTATAACAGTTGCAGATGTCAAGGGTTTTGCTATCAGTCTACATGTATAACACTTGCAGATGTCAAGGGTTTTGCTATCAGTCTACATGTATAACAGTTGCAGATGTCAAGGGTTTTGCTATCAGTCTAAATGTATAACACTTGCAGATGTCAAGGGTTTTGCTATCAGTCTACATGTATAACAGTTGCAGATGTCAAGGGTTTTGCTATCAGTCTACATGTATAACAGTTGCAGATGTCAAGGGTTTTGCTATCAGTCTACATGTATAACAGTTGCAGATGTCAAGGGTTTTGCTAACAGTCTACATGTATAACAGTTGCAGATGTCAAGGGTTTTGCTATCAGTCTACATGTATAACAGTTGCAGATGTCAAGGGTTTTGCTATCAGTCTTCATGTATAACAGTTGCAGATGTCAAGGGTTTTGCTATCAGTCTACATGTATAACAGTTGCAGATGTCAAGGGTTTTGCTATCAGTCTACATGTATAACAGTTGCAGATGTCAAGGGTTTTGCTATCAGTCTACATGTATAACAGTTGCAGATGTAAAGGGTTTTGCTATCCGTCTACATGTATAACACTTGCAGATGTCAAGGGTTTTGCTATCAGTCTACATGTATTACAGTTGCAGATGTCAAGGGTTTTGCTATCAGTCTACATGTATAACACTTGCAGATGTCAAGGGTTTTGCTATCAGTCTACATGTATAACACTTGCAGATGTCAAGGGTTTTGCTATCAGTCTACATGTATAACAGTTGCAGATGTCAAGGGTTTTGCTATCAGTCTACATGTATAACACTTGCAGATGTCAAGGGTTTTGCTATCAGTCTACATGTATAACACTTGCAGATGTCAAGGGTTTTGCTATCAGTCTACATGTATAACAGTTGCAGATGTCAAGGGTTTTGCTATCAGTCTACATGTATAACACTTGCAGATGTCAAGGGGTTTGCTATCAGTCTACATGTATAACACTTGCAGATGTCAAGGGTTTTGCTATCAGTCTACATGTATAACAGTTGCAGATGTCAAGGGTTTTGCTATCAGTCTACATGTATAACACTTGCAGATGTCAAGGGTTTTGCTATCAGTCTACATGTATAACACTTGCAGATGTCAAGGGTTTTGCTATCAGTCTACATGTATAACACTTGCAGATGTCAAGGGTTTTGCTATCAGTCTACATGTATAACACTTGCAGATGTCAAGGGTTTTGCTATCAGTCTACATGTATAACACTTGCAGATGTCAAGGGTTTTGCTATCAGTCTACATGTATAACAGTTGCAGATGTCAAGGGTTTTGCTATCAGTCTACATGTATAACACTTGCAGATGTCAAGGGTTTTGCTATCAGTCTACATGTATAACAGTTGCAGATGTCAAGGGTTTTGCTATCAGTCTACATGTATAACAGTTGCAGATGTCAAGGGTTTTGCTATCAGTCTACATGTATAACACTTGCAGATGTCAAGGGTTTTGCTATCAGTCTACATGTATAACAGTTGCAGATGCCAAGGGTTTTGCTATCAGTCTACATGTATAACACTTGCAGATGTCAAGGGTTTTGCTATCAGTCTACATGTATAACACTTGCAGATGTCAAGGGTTTTGCTATCAGTCTACATGTATAACAGTTGCAGATGTCAAGGGTTTTGCTATCAGTCTACATGTATAACACTTGGAGATGTCAAGGGTTTTGCTATCAGTCTACATGTATAACACTTGCAGATGTCAAGGGTTTTGCTATCAGTCTACATGTATAACAGTTGCAGATGTCAAGGGTTATGCTATCAGTCTACATGTATAACACTTGCAGATGTCAAGGGTTTTGCTATCAGTCTACATGTATAACACTTGCAGATGTCAAGGGTTTTGCTATCAGTCTACATGTATAACACTTGCAGATGTCAAGGGTTTTGCTATCAGTCTACATGTATAACAGTTGCAGATGTCAAGGGTTTTGCTATCAGTCTACATGTATAACAGTTGCAGATGTCAAGGGTTTTGCTATCAGTCTACATGTACAACACTTGCAGATGTCAACAGTATTATACGCCTTAAGCAAACTCATTCTGGGCTTTGAAGTCTAAAATATTCTTATAAACATAGACACAAAAGAGTATCGGTTAACTGCACAGCTTTAAACTAAATGATATAGAGCTATAAATTGTACAAGCATAATTTAAGTATTTAAAACACTCAACAAAAATTATCGAGAAACTGCATATCTTACAAGCTTGAAACAAAGTTATCGTGGGCTATGCATTATATATTATTAAAAAACCCATACAAAAAAAATTCTTCATTCTTGTCGTGTTCTTCTATAAGTTGCCGATGTCAAAATGTGTGGAACAAAATGATTTGCCTCCAACAAAGTAATTGAATTGCATCAAAATAACAGTGGCCTTATAACTTCTTGCTGTGTTCAGTGTAGGTCATTTATAGTCTCCATACTGATATCATGTAAGAGAAACATGCATACTACATGTACATGGAGTCTTATAAAGATATTAAATTTGGGCAGTGCTCTGAAAAGGGGGTTTAATGCACTTGTGTAAAGTGTCTTTCCAGATAAGCCTGTGCAGTCCGCACCAGCTTATAAGGGATGACACTTTCGGCTTTTACGATGTATTTCATTGAAAGAAAGTCTCTTTATAAGAAAAATCCGGTTGACGTAGCCTGTACAGGCTATTTCTGGGACAACACTTTACATATGTGCATTAAACCCCCTTTTCACAGAGTGCAGCTCATTTATATCCTGCATACAGTGAAAGCCTTGACTATAATATAGTACCTGAATTTTGACTTCCTGAAGAATATGGCTGACCCCTCCCTGACCCCATCCTTCTCCCTGAGGTGACCTTGAAAACCCAGCACGCTGAAAACATTCGTAAGGTCCCAATCGAACACCTTGGTGTCACACTCTTGCAGACAGACAATGTCTGCATTGTAACCTTGAAAATATGCATCGACAATTGAACAAAAAATTAATGTTTTTCAATTTTTTACTTTTTTGTTTATGAAGATAAAAAAAGTGCATGTTCAAAACAACCCAACTTTAATTCAAATGGAAAATTGTGTTTGATCCTACTCAGACTTTAAGATTAATTTAAGTAAGCTTTATTGTTTTTACTAAAATGCATATATTATTGATATATATAGGATCTGTCATGAGTTGTCATATCATACCATATTTTATTAAACGAGTTCAGGAATTTTGTAAGTAAGCGAGCCTTTGGCCAGCTTACTAACGAATTTCCTTGACAAGTTTAATAAAATATGGTATGAAATGACGAGTGTCAGATCTTTTTTATCACATGCTTTTAAATGAGCAAATTAAATAAATATTTACGCAAACATAATGATAAATCCCAAATGTTGTTTACATTTCGTGACGTCATTTGACGTTGCAACCTCATTTCAGAAAAATAACAAAATGCGAATGGTCAATCAAACGAAAATAAGCAAATGAAAACGCTTTAAAAGTATATTACAGTAACAAATACACATGTGTAAGATAAAAATATTCGTAATGGTTATGTCACATCGGAAACAGGGTAATGGGTATGACATGTGATAATATAAATTACAAAATCCAAACAGATTTCTAAAGGCATTTGGTCTCATGAGTCATGAATGAGTCAATAAGGATTATTTTCTGTACTGAAGCCTGTTTCTGTTAAAATAAGAGCATTCTAAGTTGCACAATGCATTATAAAAATTGAAGATTCGTTTTCAGAAAACTACACAGAACCCGAAAAAAGATTGGATACATAATAAGCACAACTTGCCTTGTAATTCTTTGACAATCAGATGTTTTCTATAGTCTATAGATAGGGCATATGGAGGGCAGTAGTTGAAGAGAACGTCCCTTGAGAAATCCTGATCCGCATACACGTCCGCCAATATGTTGTAACTGACAACACGTAGCCTGCATTGTCAAAGTAAAATTAATTAATATTTACTACATGTATTAATATACATCAAATATGAAAAAATTAATGTTATAAATCCTATTCCAGCTATATTTCTCACACTAAAAAGATAATTGCTATTCAATTCATCCTCTCACTAGTCAGTAGACAACAATTAAAAATGCAGAGCTGAACATCATCTTCCCTCATAAGTCCATTGTCAAAAACATGAATCACAATTTGAATTCTGTATTTCTTATAAATTAAAATAACTACTAGTAAGTCAATAACTAAATCAATTTTACAATGCTGAAATTACATGTATGTTATGCAACACTGACTTTCATTTTAATACATGTATGGTTAATGTTGTTTCATTAAATTATGTTTTGATTTTATTGAAGCACAAAGTTTGAATAACTCATTAATGGACTTAATCAACCTATAAAATAAATGTTCTTTTCATAAACTGCTGATAGGGACATAACATAGCAGGGTTTTTTTCATTAAAAATCGGATCCGGTATTCAGCCCTATTCCCCATGGATTTTTTAAAATATTTTCCCCAAATGTAACCCAAAAAATCCCAATCAAGGGTTTCCCCAAAAAAATTCCAGCAATATAAGTTCAACATTAGTAATAATGCTGAAAACACTTTCTCAATTTGAAGCATTTTTTTAGCAAAACGGCAACAACACTAATTACCCAATTTTAGTCAAAACGCCGCCCATTTTTCTAATACAACAAGGGACCCGGCCCCATTCCCAAAATGGTTAAAAAAAGACACTGCATACTTGGCAAACTGAACTCACTCATCATAATCAGTTAGCTTCTCAGTCCACTTCTGACGTTCTTCAAATGGGCACAAACCTGGACCAGCGGTGACCTCAAACTTGGACTCGGATGACACAGATTTCCCCAATCTGTCGCCACATTTCGGAGTCACTGTAAGAGCAAGCTTATAACCAATGTCATCATTAACAGCACTGTATGATAAGCATCTACATACTTCTGTTCTCTCTAATTCTTGTTGATTACTTTTGTTATCGTTGTTTGCTGCAACCTCCGTGTACTTGACCTTCTCCCAGACATACACAGAATCATCTAAACTGCAGAATTCTGTGTCCAACTTTGGATAAATTGGAAACCCAACCATTACAATCTGAGGCAACAGGATGGAGTGGCAGTAAGGGGGGTTAACGTCGACAGTGTATTTCTCACTAGAAATAGTCACCACATTCCCGTGTTTCAAAGCCTCTTCAGAGGTAGACTCCAAGGCAATGCTTGAATTTCCATCTGGACCAAAGACCTTCATACTTATGTTCAGTGCATCTGGGTCTTCCTCTCCTTGTTTTCTTTTTCGTTTACTCTTTTTGTTAAAGAATTTCGCTATGTTCTGAGATATCCTTTTAAAGGTATCCTCGATTGACTCTGTCTTAGGTCTAACTGCATTAAATTCCCTGCCTTTTCCGTTGTAGCAAAACTCGAATGAGATCTGTAAGGACTCATCGCCTTTGGTGTTTTTTACATAAATCTTCGACATCCTTCTGGCTAACAGCAGAGATGAATGCGGCTTGATTTGGCAAATACGCCTTAAAAAGCTCATCTATTTACACCTTGGATTGCTCAACTAATGAGTTGACATTTCACAGGAAATGGACATGCTTTGGGTGGTGGGTGGTTTACACCTTTGAATTAGAACCGGTTGCGTTTGTTCTTGTTTTGAATATTTTTCAAAACGATGAAAATATATAACTTAAATTTACGAAACTCTGATAATCTGAGCAATTCCCTAGTTATACAAACATTTAATAATACGTGTTTACATGCAGAGACGAAGCGCTTTTTTCATCGATTAAATAAAGGATATTAATTCTACAGTATAGTTATTTCCCCTTGTTATCAATTTGCCAATGGTTTTATTTTGCTATCAACAGTGTATAACACTCTAATATTTTCTTACAAAAAGGTGTGTTTTAAAACTCGTACTGCAATATATTTATTTAGTTCAGAACTTCAGACCATTCCAAGTAGTTTGAAAAGTGAAATAGGCAGCAAATTAAAGCGGCTTCCAGCCAAATCAATCCTGCCAAAAAAGTCGTAAGGCCTCAATAGGGGGGAAATTCATTTAATCGGCCACAAACAATGTTTGCCTTTAAACCCATTACATCATTATATAAATTCATTAAAATTGCAAAATGTACAAAATTCACATATGCTGTACACATTGCTTTGGTATGTTATACTCAATGTTTGCTCCATGTGGAATGACCATCATGTGAAGAATATTTAAGTGATGTTTACTTTGAGTGGTGTTCCCTATTATTGTGTTATTAACTAAAATAAGCAATTCAAATATGCATGTTGGTGAAACACGTATTGAATGGTTGCAATTAAAGCAAAAATTACAATAAGAAAGTAAAACGTGTTACATGTACAAAATTTATTGATAATTATAAATGTTTTCTTTATGAACTTTTCTTTTAAATATGTTTGTTTAATGAAATTGGATATTATAACTAATTAATGAACATTAATGTGTTGTATGAAAAAAACTAAATTAGTATTCACTAAATTGAGAATCGAAAAGGTAACAAGTTTTTTTTATTTTATAGGTATATAATTAGTATTAAGCGCTTTCATAAAAACCTGTTTTTAAATAGAATGTACATGTAGATGCCAAAATATAAAAATAATATTTACTGATATCTTAATTGAAGACATTATATTGCCATCTATTTATCAAAAGATTAGTGATGTTTGAATATCTTCATATCAATTAGCTCTCTTCTATATGTATACAGTTGTGAACAGGTGGTGTTTTAACAGATTTTTTTATTGTATTTAATTAATCACAATGATTGTCATACACATTTGTAATCCTTATCAATTCACTGTAAAAAACCCGGCAAAGAGGTCAGTTTGACTTTTCTCAAGTTTTCTGTATGTCCGATGTGATGTTTTTGGGTTCGGTTTAATGTTAACCTGGGGGTGGTTTCATTTGTTGAATGTTCCAGTTTTGACTGTGATTCCTTAACAAGTCTCTACATTGAGCCACTTTTTATGCCCCCGAAGGAGGGCATATAGTGATCAGACTGTCCATTAGTCTGTCCGTCACACTTTGCGTTAAGTATTCGAAAAATGCTCATAACTTCTATTTTGCTTCAGATAGCAATTTCATTTTTGGCATGCATGTGTATATGGACATACACAGACAAATTTTGACCCCTGTGACCTTGACCTTGAACTTAGGGTCCGCGTTTAGGTTTCGAAATATGCGTTTAGGTTTCGAAAAAAGATCATAACTTCTATCAAGCGTTTATAGGGGGCATAAGTCATCCTATGGTGGCAGCTCTTTTTTATTCTTAAAGACAGTGGACTAATCGCTTTAAATGACTACAGACCAAATGACTGCTATCTTTTGATCAGGTCAGGAGTTGAAATATACTAATAATTGTTCATAAAAGATAAGTACAATACCCCCATTTATCATACCACCGCATTGATATCTGCCTGATATAACGTTGCTTAATATGTTTTTTATATCATGGTCAAGAGGAAGTTCTTATATCAGTCATGTGTGGAGGATGGTCAGATTACTCGGTATCCACTATAAAGTAATCATTTTTAGTAAAATCTAATCAGATTCAACAAAACAAACAATTTGATACCGAGATGCAATATACTTCCAACACAAAATGCAACACAAACAGCAAAAACATTTTTTACAAATTTTAAGCATGCTTGCTCATGATGTCATTATTAACACGTCATATTCTTTCCCGCAAAAATAGCAGCTTTTTTGTGATTTCTAGCTCCACTGGCCAAAGGCCAGCGGGGCTTATGTCATGGTCCTGTGTCCGTCGTGTGTGCGTCCGTGCGTTAACTTTTTATTTAAACATCTTCTTCTCCTAAACTACTGGTCCAAATCTGATGAAATTTCTCAGGAATGTTCCTGTGGTGAACCTCTTTCAAATTTTTTCAAATTATGCCCCTTGGGTCAAATTTGACCCTGCCCCGGGGGGGTCACAAAATTGAAAATTTGCTTATATAAGGCCTATTTTGTGCAAACTTTATAAATCTTCTTGTCCATAACCATTAGGCCTAGGGCTACCAAATTTGGTATGTATTGACATCTGATGGTCCTCTACCAAGTTTGTTCAAATTATGCCCCTGAGGTGAAATTTGACCCTGCCCCGGGGGGTCAAAAAATTGAGAATTTGCTTATATAAGGCCTATTATGTGCAAACTTTAAAAATCTTCTTGTCCGTAACCATTGGGCCTAGGGCTACCAAATTTGCTATGTAGTGACATCTTATAGTCCTCTACCAAGTTTGTTCAAATTATTTCCCTGGGGTTAAATTTGACCCTGCCCCATGGGGTCAAAACATTGAAAATTTGCTTATATAAGCCTATTTGTGCAAACTTTAAAAATCTTCTTGTCCATAACCGTATGGCATAGGGCTACCGAATTTGATATGTAGTGACATCTTATTGTCCTCTACCAAGTTTGTTCAAATTATGCCCCTGGGGTCAAATTTGACCCTGCCCTGGGGGGTTAAAAAATTGAAAATTTGCTTATATAAGGCCTATTTTGTGCAAACTTTAAAAATCTTGTCCATAACCATTGGGCCTAGGGCTACCAAATTTGCCATGTTGTGACATCTTATAGTCCTCTACCAAGTTTGTTCAAATTATGCCCCTGGGGTCAAATTTGACCCTGCCCCGGGGGGTTAACAATTTGAAAATTTGCTTATATAAGGCCTATTTTGTGCAAACTTTAAAAATCTTCTTGTCCATAACCATTGGGCCTAGGGCTACCAAATTTGCTATGTAGTGACATCTTATAGTCCTCTACCAAGTTTGTTCAAATTATGCCCCTGGGGTCAAATTTGACCCTTCCCCGGGGGGTTAAAAAATTGAAAATTTGCTTATATAAGGCCTATTTTGTGCAAACTTTAAAAATCTTCTTGTCCATAACAATTGGGCCTAGGGCTACCAAATTTTGTATGTAGTGACATCTTATAGTCCTTTATCAAGTTTGTTCAAATTATGCCCCTGGGGTCAAATTTGACCCTGCCCCGGGGGGTCACAAAATTGAACATTTACTTATTTAAGGCCTATTTTGTGAAAACTTTAAAAATCTTCTTGTCCATAACCATTGGGCCAAGGGCTACCAAATTTGGTATGTAGTGACATATTATAGTACTCTACCAAGTTTGTTCAAATTATGCCCCTTGGGTCAAATTTGACCCTGCCTTGGTGGGTCAAAAAATTGAAAATTTGCTTGTATAAGGCCTATTTTGTGAAAACTTTAAAAATCTTCTCGTCAATAACCATTGGGCCTAGGGCTACCAAATTTGGTATGTAGTGACATCTAATAGTCCTCTACCAAGTTTGTACAAATTATGCCCCTGGGGTTAAATTTGACCCTGCCCTGGGGGGTCAAAAAATCGAAAATTTGCTTATATAAGGCCTATTTTGTGCAAACTTTAAAAATCTTCTTGTCCATAACTGTATGGCATAGGGCTACCAAATTTGGTATGTAATGATATCTTATAGTTCTCTACCAAGTTTGTTCAAATTAAGCCCCTGGGATCAAATTTGACCGTTCCCCAGGGGTCACAAAATTGAACATATGCTTATATTGTGCCCATTTTGTGCAAACTATAAAAATCTTCTTGTCCATAACCATTGGGCCTATTTCTACCAAATTCGGTAGGTAGTGACATCTAATAGTTCTCTACTTAGTTTGTTCCAATTATGCACCTAGGAACAAATTTGACCTTGCCCCAGGGGTCACAAAAATGAACATATGCTTAAATAAGGCCTATTTTGTGCAAACTTTAAAAATCTTCTTGTTCTTAATTATAGAGCCTAGGGCTACTAAATTTGGTATTTAGTGATATCTAATAGTCCTCTACCAAATTTGTTCAAATTATTCCCCTGGGCTCAAATTTGACCCGGCCCCGGGGGTCACAAAACTGAACATATGACGTTTACCAGTGGAGATTACTGCCGCCGTTTGGCTGTGACCAACAACAACATCAACATCTTGTAAACATGAGATAAAACCCTGTCATTTAGTGCCATTTTAGGTCAGATGGTGACTGCTTACAAAGGCATTGAAGGAAGAACATGTGTTATGAATGTTTTTCTTATAAACTGAAAAAGACAGGTTTTATTTAAATATGTCGAAAGTGACCATATATCCGGATGAAAATATTTTGGATGACATGTTAATTTCATGTCTTTTTTGTAGTGTTAAAACCAGTTTAATAATATATTATTGATTTTAAAAACACAACTTCCATGAACATAATTATTTCAAGGAAAGTCAATATATGATACTGCACGGTAAACTCAAACTTTGTATCCAAGAGAAGGTGTTGAAATTAGTGAAGTGCAATGTTCCTAACTATCGTTTATGTTTAAAATAACTAATGATTCATTGTTCCATCTGTGAATTGTGACTGATCATGAATTGTTGAAATGATTGTCAGTTGCTCAACAATCCATATATATTTCTGACCATTTTATTATTTTCTTTATATAAGTTATGAATTGATCTTAGAAGTCAAATGTATTACTTAATTAAATACATTTATAAATATAAAGAAATAATCTTTAGATTATCATAATATTTTCAGGCCTGTTGGTCTTAGGGATGTGTGGGTTGATGAGCAATTTCTCCTTTTATCACAATTATTTCTACCCTACCTGATCATTTCCTTCATATTCCATTTTAATTCAATTGACGTCTGCAACCTCTTTCAAATAGGGAAGTCCAAAATGTGTTGTTTGGTAAAGGGTTAAGGCATTTTGATTCCTATGGGTCTTGTGAATCTGTTTCAAATCAAATGCGTAGATTTGATCTTCAGCATATAAAAATATGTGAAATAGAAAGAACGACAATATCTTTTGGAGAGATAAATGTACCTACGTTATAAGCAAAGGACCTGTGCAACAATTCCCGGGCTTTTTTGTCTGTTTAGTTATTACGGTAGTAACTTTTTCCATGTATAAAAATGCTCACCCTTCCAACTTTAAGCGCCCAGTGGGACGAGGGATAGAATGAGAAAGTTACATGCTTGAGTACATTTCAATCCATGCGCATTACACGTTTTTTCGCAAAGAAAAAACAGTGGAGCGATACAGGGCCATCATGGCCCTCTTGTTTTCATTTTTTCTTAAAAATCGGGTACGTAAAGGTATGATAAACAGAAATACAGGTTACTGCCTGATCCTGTTGCAATATATGAGGCTCGTCATGAATAAAATAATAAACAGCTCCGCAATCCTAGCTGTTATATTTTTCTAAGCCTTGCCTGATATATTACAAAAAGATCAAGCAGTCACCTGTTATTCTCTATATGTTCTCATATGCCATATGTCTCTTTCTTGGTGGGACAGTCCCTCTTTAAGGATGTTCGTCTTTACTTGAGTGGATGTGTCCTGACCTTTGTAAAAAAAATGTTCTATAAGTTTACAATTAAAGTCACAATTTAAGCCCTTTTTTGGAAAAACTTAACATCACTTACGGGTAATATATGTTATTAATAGCTTATAACAGCACTCAATAGCCTCATATCTAAGTATTGAAGCGGGTACCTAATCTGATTTCTAATTTTGGAGTATGTGTGCGATCCCCGGCTTAGTATATATTGATTTTGTCTAACTGCAACAAAGATTGTACATGTACATGTATTTGTGTATAAAAGTAATCTTAATATATAACAGTATGTTAATTGTTGTCACTTGCCTTAAATAAACGACCCGTAAGTGATGATAAAAATGATCTGCTGATGCATTGAAGTTTCACTCTGCTGATATTTGTCACTCAACAAAATTGTTATTGAAATAAGTTGAGAAAAGTTTGTTTAAGCATTAGGTATAAACTCAAATTTACAAAATATATGTTTGCTTTGATTGGTTTGACTTTGGTGAAGGCATCATATGTGCAGTTTCCACATAATGGGACTTAAAGTACAAAGTTGACCAGATTGTAACAAATCAGTGAATTCATAGATATTTTTTGTGTGTTTGTAGATTTTGTATTTTAATTCATGAGTAATAATGATTACAAAAAAAAAGAATTTTGAAAATTACCAAAAGTTTAAAATCCTGGTTATTTGCCTATAAACCACATTATAGCATGAAAAAAAGAGTAGTTTTCTGAGATAATGTGGCATGCATGTGCATAAAGTGTCATTCCAAATAAACCTGTGCAGTCCGCACAGGCTAATCAGGGACACGTCTTTCTGTTTTTGTTTGGATTTTTGTGGGCCAAAAGTTTAGTCTATAATTAGCCTGTGTTGACTACACAGGTTGTACTGGGACAATACTTTATGCATTAAGCCCTGTTTTCCCAGAATAGGGCTCATATTTCTGGAATTCACAGTTTCAGCATGGATGCGCCTGTATTGACACTTCTGGTGCGCCATTTGCCAGCAGAGCTGTCTCTCCAAGACAAGATCGACCTTCTGTGCCACTTCGGAGCCACAAGCGTTAGACCAATGGGGATAACTGGACCTATGAAACACACAGCATTTGCAAGGTATTAACCCTTTACCTCTTAGATACGTCGGCTTTAAAAGCTCTAAAGAGCTTGTGTTAAAATATTTATATACCCGACTTTATAAATAAATATGATTTGACTTGACGTATTTTGAAGCATTTGTAGTTCTTCAGAAAGTTAAATTCAATTTAAGATCTTTCTTACTAGATTCAAATTTTAAAAGCTTCATTTCCAACCCTTAGATACTGATGAGCAGCAAACAGCATTAAACCTGAACAAACTGCGAGTTACTCGCAGGAGTTGCTCACAGGCTGTTCTGGTTTTATGCTGTTTGCACATAGCCATTTCACCTTGCTTCTGAGTAGTGGGAAAGGGTTAACCCTTTACCATTCAGGTACACATTTTTATGCGCTTGTTGCCCCTTAGAAAATAAATTAAAATTTAAAACCTTACTTCCAAATTCAAGTTTTGAAGATAATGATGAGCATCAAACAGCATAAAACAAAGATAGACTGCAAGTAACTTGCTTGCTTTTCAGGCTTTATGCTGACTGCATATAGCTATTTTCACTTTGCTTCTGAATGGGAAAGGAATGAACAACTACCGGTAGAGCTTCTAAGTATTTGTGAAATTGTAAAATTTTTAAGCTGACATGAGCATGAAGTTCTTGAGTGACTGTTGTGGTGAGTCATAGATCGTCTTGTCAAACATTTTCCTTCAAATACTAGTAGCCTCTTTTCCTAAAGGAACCTTTTCACATTTGATAAATTGACAAAATTGAAAAAAAATGGTTTCATATCTGCAAAATTTTTAGTTGTAGTTATGAAACGATTGAATAATTTAGAGAGTTTGGTTGTTAATGTGTTATTTCGTATCATGAAGAGGATTGCATAAATGTTTTAAGGTATAAAATACGTCTTATAGCATATGAGCATGGATGGCCTAGTTGTTTCAATGCTAGACTTTTTCTCAAAGGGCCAGTTGATCGAGCCCAGTTGTAAAGTCCTTTTTTATGCCCCCGAAGGAGGGCATATAGTGATCAGACTGTCCGTTCGGCTGCCCGTCACACTTTGCGTTTAGGTTTCGAAAAATGCTCATAACTTCTATGTCGCTTCAGATAGCAATTTCATATTTGGCATGCATGTGTATATGGACAAGGCCTTTGCATACGCACACAAACTTTGATCCCTGTGACCTTGACAATGAACTTAGGGTCTGCTTTTAGGTTCCGAAATCTGCGTTTAGGTTTCGAAAAAAGCTCATAACTTCTATCAAGCGTTTATAGGGGGCATAAGTCATCCTATGGTGACAGCTCTTTATTTTATTTTATTCCTGTTTCATACTGGATATATAAGTTCCAATGTTTTCATTTATTAATTTAAAGCATTTAATAACAAAACATGCCAAAATCTGTGAAAAGGTCCCTTTGAATCACCTGATGAATTTCGACAAAACTTATAAGGAATGTTTCTTTGTTGGGCCATTACCAAATCCTTTAACATCAATATGGGTGCCATTTAATCGGAAAACTGTTTAGCTTTGAAAATCATTTATGTCTGTAACTGATGGATGGATTTTAAACAGTTTTCACAGAAATGAACCTGGGATGTCCCTGAAACAAATTCCCCAAAATAATTTTGATTTGTTCAAAATAAGGCTGTGGTGAGATTTTAAGGTTTACTCATTATAGCTTTATTAACATTTGATCTGCCGGTCAGAAACCACTGGGATCATTTCAAAATGGCTTTAAAGTAATGTTCTTTTGCTGATCCTCTTCAAAACTCATGAACATAAATTCGATTAGTTTTTGGCTGTCAGGAGCGAAAGCAGTTTCCTTAATATGTCTATGTACCCATAAGTACATGTAAAGTTTTTATCAGCAACTGCTAACCAGATTTTTAAACATTACAGTTTTGGTAATAAAATTTGTCTCAATGATTTCTCAGCTGAGTTCAGAAATGGTTCGAGTTTGTTGGAAAACATGTCCACCATGATGACTATATTAAATCCTTGTTGAAACTCTAGAAGTCACATTTATAGTCCAATCTTCATGGAACTTGTTCAGAACATTTGTTCTTAAGATAGCCAGACTGAGTTATAAAATAGTTCCTTTCCGTTGTTTGCTGGAGTCAGTTTATCAGTTTCTCACGTCCAGTCGTCCACATTTACTTTCCTCATGAATTTACAGTTAGCTTAATTAAGCGCCATAACAAAAGGCAGTTTTTGTTGAGGTGGAGTGTCCAAAAGCAGTCTTTTTAAGTCAATAGGATATAAATTTTGACTCTAATTTCCCATGTTCATCTATAATTATTTCTGTTTGCAAGATAAAATTACCTCTGTTAATATTCTGAAATAATAATCAAATGTGGATTTTTTTGTTTAATATAATAAGAAATGTTGGTTTATATAATATGTGAATACAAACATGGTTATGTGTCAAAGATTATTTATATTGTTGTCGGTTCAAAAATACTAGAACGGAACATTTAAACTGCGTAAAATAATATATATTTGTCAGCACATATTTTTCCAAAAAATACTTTTTGGTAGTCGTAAATAATAACGATTTTTTAGTATCTAGGCTTGTGTTGCAGGTTTGACAGTTCAGAGAATGCTGCAAGATGTCTGAAGCGCTTGCACCAACTGGAAGTGTTAGGGCAGAGACTGGTGGTTGAGTTTGCAAAGTCGGACAACCCCTGCCCTCCTTCAGAAACCCAGAAACATGACCAGGACAGCAAGACTGAAACAAAATCTGACACTGAGCAGGGTGAAAAGAAACCAGAGAAGTCTTTCATCAAATCCAATGTTGTTGCTTCTGAAGACATTTCTTTCCTCAAAAATAACATAAATTATTCAAGAAAACTGAATTTGTATTATGCGTACCCTCCGCCAACAGTTTCTACGTTGACCAACATCGCACATGCTTTGGCGTCCCACTCCAGGTTTTACACACAGGTTCTACACTTGATGAACAAGATGAATATACCCTGTCCCTTTGGGCCCACAACCGCCCCGCCCCCACTGGCCATGGATGACCCTCATGAGGATTACACAAGGTTCGGTTCTTGTGAACCGTTTCTTGTAAAGGAAGGAGAGATTGAGGAGTTTGAAATGGAAGAAGGCAGCACTGAGGAATCAGAGATAGATTCTGATGAAGGGACGGGACTGAAAAGGAAAAGGGGCAAGAAGATTGGAAGTATTGATGGATCGCTCCCTGCTTCACGGTCTACGAATAGACCTCGTAAAAAGATGAGGCTGGTACAACCTGATCTGTCTGCAGTCATAAAACCGGCCATTGTTCAGAAGCCTAGTGAGATCTTCGAAGGGGCAGATAAGGATGTCCTTAGACGCAAACAAATCAACATGAATATTCCTGACGTGGAGACAATGTTTGAACATGGTAGCAGGGAGAAGGGAACGAGAGATGGGGAATTTTTGGGAAAAACATCTGTTCATGATGAGGTTTTTGTTGTGGAAGGTGGTTTTGGCAAAGTGGAACCCAAGGCAGTTCATGTAGAGCCAAAAGAAGACATTCAGAAGGCCGATGTGAATTATGCCATTGACAAGACAAAGTTTCTTGCAGCTGATAAAATAGCAGAAGGAAGATTGAAGGAATCTCAGTTGAAGGATTTTTCTGTTTTCAAGAATTACCATCCAGGCGACCCTACCAGTAGACTGTATATCAAGAATCTTACAAAACAGACCAGTGAACAAGATCTCGTAAATCTGTTTGGATCCATGATTGATTGGTCACTACCTCTGGCTTACGACGTGTTCGATGTTCGACTGATGAAGGAAGGCCGGATGAAGGGCCAGGCATTCTTGACCCTACCAGATGACCGGAGTGCTGAAAGAATTGTGAAACAGTGTAACGGTTATATCCTCAACAGCAAGCCGATTGTGATACAGTTTTCAAGATCTGCTAAAGCCAAGGCAGTAGATGAGCCACTTAAGTAGTTAAAATCATGCAAAAAGTGAGATTTTACTATTATTTGAGCGAAGAATTAAATTTGTGTTTGTAAAAAAATTGACAAAGTTTATGTTTGTCTTTAAAGATAGATAAAATGTTTTGGTGTATTATTTTAAGATAAAAGTGTTGTGGTTTCTGATTGTGAACAAAAATTTCCGATGCCAAAACAACGAACCGTGGTCAAGTTTTAACAAGAATAAAAATTGAATGTAAACAGAACTTTGTCATGGGATTATTTTACTACATTTTAAATATTTGTGTATAAAATTATTTCAATGTAAATGTTATAACTATAGGCTTTGACTGGAAACATATTTCCAGAATGCTTGCTCTTTTGTAGGGTTGGGAAATATCTTTAAATAAACATAAAATAATATAATAAAATAAAAAACAAATGAAATCACTATTTCACTTTACTGACCACTTTTGATAAATCATCTAGAAATAGAAAGAAAACAGCATAAGAGTGGGGAAAATGTTAAGTTTTAAAATATATGTTTAAACAACAACAATTAAAATTGCGTTTGACTAGGTACATGCATTAATTTATATTTTTTAACAAAACATATCACTCCATTTCGTTGACATTGAAAACATGTGTAGAGTTCACATCAATATATGACTTTGAAGACTTTCCTGAAATCAAGTCTGGTTTAAAGTCTTTATTTGAAAATCAAGTCTGATTACAGGTCGTTCCGGAAATCAAGTGTGATTTATAGTCTCTCTCTAGAGATCACGTCTGGTTACAGGTCTTTCCGGAAATCAAGTCTGATTTATAGTCTCTCTCTAGAGATCTCGTCTGGTTTCAGGTCTCTGTGGAGATCACGTCTGGTTTAAGGTGTCTCTGGAGATCACATCTTGTTTCAGTTCACTCTGGAGGTCACGTCTGGTTGCAGGTCTCTCTGGAGATCATGTATTGATTCAAGTCTCTATGGAGATCACGTCTGGTTTCAGGTCTCTCTGGAGATCACGTCTGGTTTCAGGTTTCGCTGGAGATCACTCTGGTTTCAGGTCTTTCTGGAGATCACGTTTGGTTTTTGGTCTCTCTGTGAATCACTCTGGTTTCAGGTCTCTCGGGAGATCACGTCTGGTTTCTGGTCTCTCTGAAGATCACTCTGGTTTCAGGTCTCTCTGTGGATCACTCTGGTTTCAGGTCTCTTTGGAGATTACGTCTGGTTTCAGGTCTGTCTGTAGATCATGTCTGGTTTCAGGTCTCTCTGGAGATCACCTCGGGTTTCAGGTCTCTCTGGAGATCACTCTGGTTTCAAGTCTCTCTGTGGATCACTCTGATTTCAGGTCTCTCTGGAGATCACGTCTGGTTTCAGGTCTCGCTGGAGATCACTCTTGTTTGAGGTCTTTCTGGAGATCTCGTCTGGTGTTATGTCTCTCTGGAGATGACGTGTTGTTTTAGGGTAGCTACTTTAGTTCGGGTTTAGGGCAATCTTGAAGTTATGCAACGATCTATCGATCATAGAGTTGCGTCTCGTTTCCGACATGATCAGTTGCGAATTTAAGCAAACCCTGCTTATTTTGGCGTTGCTAATTGAAACGACATTTCTGGTCTAACCAGATGGCGTTACGCCAAACGTGCATCGCGTCCTTTGCATTGCTTGTAAGTGCAGAAGTTAGTTCGAAGCTTAACCGTTGCCTGGCGTTGTATTTCTTAAGACGCAAAACCCAAAATAACACATTGTTAACATACTTGTATGTTTTATTGGTATTTGAAAAATTCCATTTGTACTGAACATAATTTACGGGTTTGGCTTATCTTAATTGTAAAGGTGTGATACGGAATGTGGTTCAAATGGCCATAAACGACAACATGATTATAAACAATACCATTCACGTGTGATCAATAATTGAGAGTGCGTTCTTTAAATAGGAAAGTAAAACAATAGCGTGTTTTACATTAAGTCGTGCGTATTGAGGTTAAAAGTTAGATAAATTAAAGCGTTAATAATTGAGTATACAGTTACAGTGTGCTTTATGTTTGAAACTGATACGATCTACAGAGATTATTTGATTTCGTTCTTCTTTATACGTACAATTTTATGGGTCAAATACAGAACACAGTTCCACATATTTAATTTCGTTGATGATATATGGATCTTTTATTTATTTGTTCCATAGTCATGACTTACATTGAAAGCCGCTGTCCGCAATCGCGACGCACATGATGATGGCAAACTATGACTTCCAGGCAGAGCTCTAGATAAGATGCGTATCTGCGTATTTACGCATTGAAAAAAATAAAAAACGCTTTAAAAATCGGCCCATGTACGTAACATTACGCAATGCAAATCTCGGTACGTATTTATAATCGATAAAAGTGCGTAACCGGCCAAGATTGAATGGGATGATAATGGCTTGCTACAAAGATCTTTCAACAAAAGCACTCTGCCATAGAGAGAATCTTGAAATGCTGATTGCCACGAACATTTACCAGGTCCCTGTGGGATCATAAGACCCATCTTATGCATTACTGGTCTAACTGAAAGATAAAAAGAGAAAAAAGAAAAGATTAAATCAGGGTTATAAGCCCCGGGCCAAGAAAGTGAAGACAAGTTCAGATGAGTGACTATGAAAAGAACAAGTTCAAGTTTTAACGTTTTAGATGTTTTAAGTTAACTTACATAGACCACAGGCAGTGTGACTTTATTTTCAATTGCACAAGCAGTGCCATAACTTAGTTTAATTGTACTACATGAACCAATCAAGACAGAGATACAACACATGTAAGTTGAATATATATCACCATTTAAAATTTATTTTGTTTGCAGTAATAAATAACAAATAATAAATATATTTCTAGATAAAACACGTCATGTACTATGTCAGTTCTCTATGTAAAAACAAAAATACCCCTCAATATTCCTAAATACCCTTTATGGCTGAAACTAAGGAGTAAAATACCCTTTAACAATAATATCAGGGTGTAAAATACCCTTTAGACTAAATCCTTATCTAGAGCTCTGCTTCCAGGTGTCATAACATATGCTTTAAAGGGACCGTCAACCGCGATTGACGAAAAACGTTCTAAACTACCGTATTTTTTTACAATTATTAGCTCATATTGATTAAAATATCACGACTGGTATATTACATTACCTGAAAAAAGTTATTAATTTTTTATATCTTTAGTATATTCGGTAATAAATTTTACTTGGTACAGGTAACTACCAGTTAACTATATATAACGCAAGTAGATTGATCATTATCGTCACGTGGTAAACACGGGAATGCAAATTGTGCATGTGAAGTGATTTGTATATATTTTATATATAAATGATAAATCTACTTGCGTTATTTATAGTGTGCATATTGTTATTTCACCTATTTTCGCGATGTACTTTTGGTTTCACATCGCGAAATTTTATTAACGAATATACTGAAAATATGAACTTTTTTCAAGTAATTTAATATACCAGTCGTGATATTTTAATCAATACAAACTAATAATTGTAAAACACACACGGTATTTTATTTCACGTTTGGGTAAATTGACAATTTTTGAAAAAACGTTTCAGATTCGCAAATTTTCGTTTTAGTTACAGTATGATATTTGTGAGGAAACAGTAATACTGAAAATTAATCAAGCTCTGAAATAGCGATTTTATGCATCTTTTTACGATTTAAAAACCTGATAATATCTAAAGCGTTGCAACGCGAAACGAATTGATAATTTGGAGAGTTCTGTTGTTGTCGTTATATTTGGTGAAACGACGAGGATTGCTTACGTATAAAATACAAGTGACATAGTATCTGGAAGAATGGCCGAGTGGTCTAAGTGGTAGACTTTTTACTCCAAGACTCCAGGGGTCAGTGGTTCAAGCCCTGGTGAGGGTTACCTTTTTTCATTTTTAAATTTAATTGTTGATTTTTTACTGGAGCTTTTTAGATCCATTGTTTACATTTTTCAATATAAAACATTTAATGAAAAACTTTAAAACATGCCAAAATCTGTGAAAAGGCCCCTTTAATAACCAAGATCCGTAGTCCAGGGCAACTTTTGGTTGATTGACAGTGATCGTAAAGAAATTACTCTCTGACCTAGTAACTGACCCATTAACAAAACTCTTTTATTGGTGGAAAGTTCTTGTATCCCTAAATGCATTTAGCTTAGAATGCTCTTAAAAATGTATGGTTATGGGGGTCCATACGCGCATAATATTGACTTCATGGTTTACTTAAATTGGAAGTTTTACATTAAATTACATAAGATTTTAAATAAGTATATTATGAAATTGACCGCACTTACTGTTCTGACCGTTAATGACTGTACATAACCGTACCTTTTCACGCTGACCGAACAGAATCGTATTGAGAATTACGCGAAAACAGTTTCTCGCTGTTGGCAGTGTTGTTTTGCGAATTATCAGGGCGGTAAGCGTTTTACTTAGACTTTCATTCTTTCTTCAAACTTTGGCTCGACAATCTCTCAATAGACAGTCATGCGGATCACTGGCTTGTTCATTACTCAAGACAAAAATGTCCTAAAACAATAGCTGTAGGCACTTCAGGTATTTAATGGAGTGGCCGCTTTCATACACGGATATGATAATTATTGTGCGTTTTCAATACAGCTGGACATCTCTTCGTAATATACGTAAATTAATTTTGATTCTAAAAATATTTTCCCTGATTTCGCCGTTTCTTTTTGAGTGTTGCATACTTTGAGAGTTGATAGTATTAGTGTTATGAGATTAGTGGGTATTATAATTATGAAAGTCGAATACATTTTAGTTTGTGATGCAAATTAGGCCTGCGTGTACGCCATTGTGTTCGTTAGCTCCTAGTATGTTTAAATGACGATAAATTAATAACTATTATTATTATAAGTCGACCCGATCTTACTTGGGAGTGACACATTGTGAAAAAAAAGCTACTTACGAAGCAGCATAAAAAAACACGTGTGGAATCGACTCTTGTTCAGGATATTCTCTTAATATTTCGGGGAAATCCCTAGTTGCAAGGATATTTAAATGGAGTGTTATCACATATTTGGTGCAAATGCACCAAAAGTAAGATAACGGTGTATGACAATTATATTTTGACAAGGACCGTAATCGTCCGCCCTGCCTCGCCGTTGTTGTTGTTATATTATGAGACGGGTGGTGACAGCCCGCTCCGCTGGATTAACGATGGCACCCGCTGCCGGATACATACTTTGTGTGATTCTTATTTTCCTATTAAATACAGGTAACTGTTACAATTGTTATTAAATTATTTACTTTTATTATTAATAAACTTGTTATGATATAAAAGCTGTACACACTAAATGATAATGAACTAAGATTTTTTTAAATTTTATTTTATATGTTATGACCAACAAAAATCGCATCTCAGCCAAAAGAAAAATTATATAGAAAATGCTGCATTGGATTTGATTTCGACCTGCTTTTAAGATTTAATTATAGATAGTTACATGTAAACGTTTCACCTCCGAAGCAAGTACAACAGTGCTTGAAATAATATAGTGTAGATGTACAGCAATTTATGCCGCAATATTTAACTGGCAAGTTTTTATTGTGTGATTTGTTAAACACAACCATGTGTAATTACGGTACGTATTCGGGAATTGCTTTACACTTGTGAAATCTGGAAGGTGGCCTTTTCATACATAAGTTTTACTATTAATATTTACAAGTTGTGATAGGAATGCGTGGCGCAAGACTTGAACATTTAATACTAGTAATTGAAATTATGCGTACTTTTCCGGTTTCATGTTACTTCTTTATCATTAGGTTCATATATGGCAAATAATTCAGTAACATGTAATATGTACTTAGATTCGTTCCTTAAAATGTCTATTTTTTCCCATATTTACACCATGTAACGACAATGTTTGCTGTAAAACTTCCATGGCCCCAAACTTGGAAGTGTTGCGTGTACTTTTTTGTGTTGTGTGTACAAAGCACTTTATCCGACGAATATGAATATGTGCATAAATGCCATTTTAATTTAATATTTGTATATAAATTTACACTGATATTTCTTCCAATGTAATTAACAATGATACAAGTGTGTTTTGATTCCAGCGCGCGTTTCATCACAAACCGCATATTACACGAACGTTAGACAAGGAAAGATGGGTTTTTCCTCAGGATTTGACTCCGAGAACAGGCCAGACGAGTTGATGAACGTAGAGGTCTCTTTTACCGCCACCACGATATCTAACGTGGTGAGTACGTGACGTCAGGGATAACTGAATCATGGTGCATAATCAACGGGGTTTTCAGGGGTTAACACACGGGCTGGAGAGAATGTAATCACAGCGTTAAGAACTTTATTTTGCAAATATCTCAAGTTATTGAAATACATTTGCAAAAATCTATACTGCACAAAAACAGTTTTTCTTGCAGTTTGTGCCGATATCTTAAGGTATAAAAATAAATCCTTGAATACGTCTTAAATCGGTGACAAAATTTCACGTTGCGTGAAACATAACCGTGTACAAGGGATGCAGTAAAAACGGAATTTTTTAACAATAACACATGCTTATTAAATAAAGTAATTCTGATGTATTTCACATTGCCATAAGTAGCATAAAAATCTGTCTTTTATGCACTAGTTGACATTCTTAAGAAAACTTGTTTTAAAAATTTATTTGAAATAACGCACTGCGTACCGTTTCGTTTAAATCCATTAAAGTTAAAAGGTAGAACCCCAAAATGTCACGTGATCCTGCACCCTGGAAACGATTAACTTGCTTCGCATAACGGTGTTTCGCTTTTATCTATTGGCCACATCAAGTTTAAAGCCATGGGTTTATTTAGACATTTTGGAGTTTGCTTCGTTTTTAAAACCAGTTCTTTATTAATCAACACCACCCAGATGTATCGCAACAGGTGTAAACAAAGGGCCATTATGGTGAAAGGTTTACTATGGTCAGGAATATGTCTTAACCTCGTGAAATGTGACTACGTTTCCAAGTCCAATGCATTAGTGTACGCATTTTTAAGTCCGCAGTCGTATATCAGACAGTATAAAAACACGAATTTAAGATCAAACGAAAATGCCAAACTTAACTGTAAATATCAACGAAATTTCATGTGAACGAAAATAAAATGAAATGCCAAACTTTTAATACCAACGAAATTTCATGTGAACGAAAATAAATGCAGCTACAGTAATAGTCATTTCACGCGCTTAGTACGCTAAGTCGTCACTAATTAACTATTGTGTCATGAAATATAACAAAAACAAACGTTAAACTATTGCATTTAATTTGTTTTAACTTAAACGCGATTGTTTGTGTCTGTTTTTCATCGTATTTGAAAAAACATTAATGGGCCCTAATTTTGGTTTCAGGACACAAAATCCGGCTATGCGACCATTAGTGGCTGGTTTACATTGGTACGTTAACCAGATTATTGTCAATGATCTCAACTTACCATTTTGATTTTATGAAACTATTTTATATAAAATAATTTTGAAATACAAATTTCAGTCGTTAATAATTAAGTATTATGTATATACGTGAACATGATAAAAAATTTATTTTTCTTGCCTTTTCCGTTCATTAGATGTCTATTACATACAAAAAGTAGATGTCTATTACATACAAAAAGTAAATTCGTAAAGTCCAAACTTGTGTGCAACAACTAAGCCAGAAACACCAACAAGAAATCAATACCATTACATAACTGGATGAGCCTCGTTGTGGGAAAACTGGGCTAAATGCAGTCCACACAGGCTAATCATGGACGACACTCTCAAAACTGGGCTAAATGCAGTCCACACAGGCTAATCATGGACGACACTTTCACCTACGTGGATTTTTTAAGGAAATGACTTCTCAGCGAAAGAAAATCCAGTGTAGGCGCAAAGTGTCGTCCCTGACTACACAGGCTAATAAGGGACGACACACTCCGCTACATGGATTTTTTTTAAAGAAAGTAACTTCTCAGCAACAAAAATCCAGTGTATGCGGAAAGTGTCGTCCCTGACTGCACTCGCGGATCAGGGACGAAACTCCCCACTACATGGATTTTTAAGGAAGTAACTTCTCTGCAAAATAAAATCCAGTGTATGCAGAAAGTGTCATCCCTGACTGCACAGGCTTATCAGGGACGACACTCTTCACTACATGGATTTTTTTTAAAGAAAGTAACTTCTCAGCAACAAAAATCCAGTGTATGCGGAAAGTGTCGTCCCTGACTGCAAATGCGGATCAGGGACGACATTCCCCACTACATGGATTTTTTAAGGAAGTAACTTCTCATCATAAGAAAATTTAAACTTGTGTGCAACAGCTAAGCCAAAAACACCAACAAGAAATCAACACCATTACATAACTGGATGAGCCTCGTTGTGGGAAAACTAGACTTAATGCAGTCCACACAGGCTAATCAGGGACGACACTCTCAAAACTGGATTTAATGCAGTCCACACAGGCTTATCAGGGACGACACTCTCAAAACTGGACTTTATGCAGTACACACAGGCTTATCAGGGACGACACACACCATACATGGATTTTTTTAAGGAAATGACTTCTCAAAGAAAAACTAGTTTAGGCGGAAAGTGTCGTTCCTGACTGCACCGGCTAATCTGGGACGACACTTTACGCACATGCATTAAGCCCAGTTTATACAGAATGAGGTTCAAGTAATGTTTCTGGCGCCCGTTCATAAAGCAACAAACCTTCACTCATTTTTCAGACTTGGACGGATGCTTTGTTCCAGTGGAGCCTGGGAAATATAGACTACATTTTTTACAAGAAATCCTCTCTGTGGACACCGCGATTAGTGGTATTCAACGCGTAAGTTATTTATGACGTCATTCGAGCCTTTATACAGATGATCATATTTATATGTCAATAACATATATATAAATGATGGAGTGTGTTCAAAAATCATTTATATATAAACATCAAACGAAATCGGAAATTTTTAAAGAGTTTTTAACGCTTTTTATTGATAATTAAGCAACAAAAAAGTGAATTACCGACATAGCGTTTGACGTACTTTCTAATTGTAAAAGTCTGCTGAGTGTAGTGGTTGGCACTGGTTGCTCGATTGCTTTTGCTTCCGCGTGCGAATCCAAGAGCAAGCAGATTAGTTGAGGCAAATTTTGTCTTGTTATTATAACGAGTAAAACTATTCCTAATAGTTCAGGTTAGTAAGTTCATTTATTTAACGACTTAAAAAAACGAATGTGAACTAGTTCCTTTAAAAGAATATATTCGATCTTTTTTGTAAAACGAACAAAGAATAAAGACATAGAATAAAACCTTGGAAGAAATAGTACCAGAAAGTCAGTGAAATTGGAGTTTTATAGAGTTTCAAATAACATTATATTGCACAGTCAGAAAACGAATTCACGTAAACAAAGACGTGAATGTAAACCATTGAGAAATCTCCACTATTCCAGGCAGAGTTATCAAAGAATCCGCATGACAGGCGCACACAATCTGTGCAGGTTTGTTCATACAACATGTCATTCTCCACGCAGAGTTGTCGTTCCTTGCTCTCACATACAATTTCTGCCAACACAAGAAAATCCTACCAGATTTGGTAGGATTTAATTTTGTTTGTTAAATTATTGTATTATGAAAAGTTATACCATTTTGTTATCTATGTTGAAAGTAGTGTTTATGTTTAGGTTCATAAAATAAACCTAAATTAAAAGAAGTAAAACTAACAACGGTAAAATTATTGTACCACATGGCTTGGCTATCATAACTTGGTCGGTTATGCAGGCAGGGATTTGCAACCTCCGCGCAAATCAACCACGTGTTGACAGCGTGGCAACTTGATAAAATAATTTAACTCTTGTTATTTTAAGTCTTTTTTTAAATAAAGGTAATTTATTTTTTATTATGAACCTAAACATCTACAATATTTTCAAAATATGAAAGAAAATGATACTTATTTTCATAAAATAATATTTCAACAAAAAATAAAATCGTACTAACTCTGGTAGGATTTTCTTGTGATGGCAGATATTTTATGTGAGTGCATGGAATGACAACTCTGCTTTGAGATTGGGTTTGTTCATACAGCATGTTGACCTATATTTTGTTTTAAAAGAAATACGAGTAAACGTTTCAGTATCGGCTGAAACTTGGTCGTTATGCAGTTTATTGAAAAACAGCCCGCACACATTTGAGCCGCGTTCTGAGAAAACTGGGTGTAATACATGTGCGTACAGTGTCGTCCCAGATTAGCCTGTGCACTCCGCACAAGCTTATTAGGGACGACTCTTTCCGCTTGGTATATTTAGTTTCAAGGAAGTCCCTCCTTACCGAAAATCGACTTTAGGCGGAAAGTGTCGTCCCTGATAAGCCTGTGTGGTCAGCACAGGCTAATCTGGGACGACACTTTGCGCACATACATTAAGCCCCGTTTTCTCAGAACGCGTCTCATTTTAATTAACGAAACAAGTACATGTATAAGATAGTTGAAATGTGTCTTTGTTTAACATTCTTCTTTCATATTCCTGGACTCGTTTAAGATTGAGAATATTAAAAGCTGAACTTAAAATCTCTCTAACAAGGCAGACAACTGTATATAATTAATAAGAATGAGTATTTTACAGTTTCACAGTCTGTCAGTTATATTTCATGCCTCCCTCTCGCATGAGTCCAATACCCCATATTTTTCGTTCGTTTTATACAAGCCCGCGTTATATCACCTATACTAAATTCGTTCAACTTGACTTAATTCTTTGCTCGATCAGCCAATGTACATACAGCATAAACCAGTAAAGTTTAATGTGATACTGGCATGTTGAATGTTTTAGCCCCTATATTTCCTGGTCGTGTATAGAAATCTTTATATTAAGTACAAGTTAAAAGTTTTCTCATACAAACATGCCAGTAAAAAAAAGTCGATAAAATGAGGAAATTAGCACAAGACATGAGGTAGTAACATCACTTAACCGTGATGGACTCCACTTTATAGCTTCAAGCGCTTTTAACCTATAATATGTGGCGGGTCGACCGACCCCAGCCCATCGGGTCAAAGTGTTGCTGATAGGGGGATTTAGGGGCTAGCTGTTGGATAAGCCAGACCTGCTTTTATAAATAAACAACTGCTAACCAACTGATGGTGTTCTCACGTGAATGTGGGGGACTAAAGGTTGACACTATAGTGTCCAATAGAAATACTCCATAAATACAACGACAAGAACAAGATGCGATGAAGAGGTGCGCTGTTGCCTCTAGCCGCAAGATGTTTATCATTGGAACACACTCACTAGCAGCTGTACTCACACTGGAGTCCAATTGACCATGAGCTAAGTCGAGGTACCCTTGGTAGACCGCGGGGGTACTGAAATTTACTTTAATAAACCATGGTGCCATGTTGCATTTTGAGTTGAAGTGCCGTGCCTTGCCGAGCTCGGTGTCTGGTGGATTTGAACCCGTCTTGTGGATTTAGGGACTTGTCAGGGGACCTACTTGCCAAAACCACGTGAATTTCTTAAAGGAGCCTTTAAACGTTTTGGTAAATTGACAAAATTAAAAAAAGGGGTTTCAGATTCTCAAATTTTCGTTTTAGTTATAATATTTGTGAGGAAATAGTAATACTGAACATTTACCATTCTCTAAAATATCTGTTATATGCATATTTTGACAATTTCAAAACCTGAAAATTATAAAGCGTTGCAACGCGAAACGATTGAACAATTTGGAAAGAACTGTTGTTGTCGTTATATTTTGTGAAACTACGAGGATTGCTTATATAAGTAAAAAATACACCCCTTCATAGCATGAGCACGGATGATCGAGTGGTCTAAGCGGGAGACTTTTTACTCCAAGACTCCAGGGGTCAGTGGTTCGAGCCTAGTCGAGGGTTACTTTTTGTCTTGTTTTTTTAATTGTATTCTTGTTGTTTTTTTACTGGAGATTGTTATGTCAAATGTTTTAATTTATCAATACAAAGCATTTAATGATAAGCTTCAATACATGCCAAAATCTGTGAAAAGGCCCCTTTAAGGATCACGGTGGTGGATCCAGCTGCCGTTTGGACTACCCTGCTCAGTGTGTTTGTTCAATAAAAGACGATTATTGTGTTTTGTGTGTTCCAGAATAAATGGATTCTCGATACTTGGAGACGACAACGATATGATCCGCATCGGCAAGGACGGTGTTATACGATGGGAGCCGGGCGGTCAGTTCCGAGTGAAATGTGACGTCAGGCAACCCTCACTTATATGCAAACTAAGTATGGAAATTTTAACTGCAATTTCATTAATCAAATCGTGGTATGTGTGAATTGTTACAAATAAAGCTTTGCGTTACTGTCATAAGAACATTAGAGTAAAACTATAAAAAAATGTTTCGAAATCGACTCGTTACATGCCTCCCTTGATTTAAAGTTCGTTCTGTATGATTATCAATGGGCAAACAAACACATTGTTGTGGTACTTATAGTAAACAATAACATGATTATAGGTGCTACCTAATTTTCGGGCAAAAGCTTAAACGATGTCTTTTTTAGTTTGCATATTGATTAGAAATAAAAGCCTGCGCATTTTAATTGAACAATCCAGCTCCCAAAAGGTAATTCGTTTTTAGAGAAATTAACCAAAAACATTTTGTAAGATTTAGGAAATTCGCTATATTTCAGTAACCCATAATTCATTTCGGCATAACCAACTGATGACTTCCGGTTAAACGTAAACATTTATTCTTCTTGCGCAATAACGAAAATAATCAACTTCGGTTAATACAGTATGTATCAAAATAAGAATTGTTTTTTGAATTTGTATCACCAGCAATTAAAATTTTGTATATGGATGGGTGCAAATTCCTTGATGTATGGTAGAATCCTCACAAAACATGGAGTTTCATGTAGAAATCTTCTATAGTATCTGAGATAGAGTCCTGAAAAGTTCAATCATAAACAAACAACAACTGGCAATAACTCTGATTTAAGAAAGTGTAGGGTTATGGTTCTTGTGCACTACAATTCTCCTCATTGAAAAGTTTGTGACATACGGATGGACAGACGACGCCAATTCTATATCCCTCCTCCTATGGCGGAGGATAAAATATAAACCCAATGATGCTTGTTTGTGATCTTTTAATTTAAATTTCTTTAGTTTCCAATAACATGCTCACCTGGGTTTTTTAATATATCAAAATAAACATTAAATAAATAATTTCATTACATAATGTTAAGCATACAAATTTCACATGTTAAATACAATAGTAATTCAGTATCAACTTCAAAAGAAGTACAGCAGTATTCACAAAGTAAGTTTAACTTGTCAATTTTTGAATTTGAAAAACAATATAAAAGCATCAATAAACACCTAAAGGGACGGTCAACCACGACGACGAAGAAAAGAAAAGTTGTAAAATACCATATTTTTTACAATTATTAGTTTATATTGATTAAAATATCACGACACTTTTTAACATTTTCTATTTCTGTAAACTGTTCATTTTATATCAAGATATCACTTCAATAGACCGTTCCATAATTTAGTAATTACCCAATTATCTCCCCTGAATACTCTCCGCGTCCGCCATTACACTACTGCCAAACAACCGGTAACATATATAAGAGAGCACCGATTATTCAACGGGTGAATTTCTTTCTTTTTGTAAAACTTGTTTGTTTGTCATGCAAATTGTATGAAATAAAGTTTTTCTGCTAGAGGAGATGTTAAGCTAGTGTTGTAACAGAAAAATGTTTGAAAAACGTGCATTTTTTTAGGTATTTGTCTAGGAAAATAAACACGTTGACACATTAAAAAAACCATTTAATTAAACTAAATGCAATATTTATCATTTGATTATATGCATCAATCTTAAAAATCGCGTAATCCTTTGCATTCCAGTTTTGAATTGCCCGTTTGTTCTGCATAATCCGATTATCTCGTTTTGATCAGATATTATCCAGACTTAACTAACAACATGGCGTCATCCCGGGGTGTCATAAACCACACTGGGTGGCAGATGACAGTCTGGTCATTAAACACAATGGATGATGCCACCATGTCTTCTCTTTCTGGTAGTATTAAGCAGTCATTTGGTTTAATATTTTACCTCCGACATACTTAACAGTTGCGTTCATTAGATATGTTACATATTGTACAAATTAAAAGTTATGTCCAATATAGAATATCAGAAATTGTACACCGCAAAGATACTAGCCCGATTAATCCCCGGTTTAATTTATGAAAAAAAGTATTTGATAATTATAAAATTTTCCTAAAAACATAACATTTAACGTATTTAGCGGGTATCGGTTAATTAAAACTACCTTATTTCGTATGAAGATTTAATGTTACGGCAATGCACGAACGACATCATAAAAACAAGAAATTACATTTAACACGAACGGGGGTAAATAATGTTTAAAAAAATATTAATATAGATATATGTGTGTAAAAATGTTAGATATTTGCCAATCATACTCACTAGTAACGAGTTTTCAATATACATGAATACACAGTTCAAATTGCATCATGTAAAGTTGTGTTTTTCAGTTGTATGTTAATATTCCTCAATAGCGTCATTCTCTGTACAAAACCCATCAAATTAAAATTACATGTTAATACTGTCATGCACTTCGGTTTTAATAGGGCTTTGTAGTACGTTTATTTTCAATGCACCCCTTATACTTTCTATTACTCACGTGTTTATCACACTAACGTACTCATGCCATTCATAATTATATTTTTATAATTAGATGTATTACTATTGTAATTTATTGAAGCTTTTCTGCAAAAAATATTACGGCTTATGCATAGATCTCTTTGTTGTGTCAAATTGTCGGCCTTTCAGTCTTCAGATAATCTTTAATTTGATGCTTATGCCGCGTTTTTAAAGTTGCAAGTAAATGTATTAAGAAAAACCTTTGGCGCTTAATAATATATTTTTGAAATATTATTTAGGTGTTTTTTTTCGGAGTTTTTTTTGTGTGGATTAATTGACTAAACATTTGGTGTCGTAATCCATATGTTTTGCGTTACTTCAAAGACCTATAAAATACATTTTTTAGTATTTTTTAGCTTTATAGCTGTTAAATGATTCACAGATGAAAATATAGATATATCACATAGATCACATTCTCTTCATCTTCCGAATAATCACATAAAATATCGTCAAGATCAATATCACTCTCTCATGATAAAAAGCTCGTTTTTTAACGTGACAAAATTCCATCTAAAAAAAATTAAATATAAATCCAAACCACAATTTTTTATCTTTGATATCAGTTAGAACAATAAAAATAAAGGAAGGCGTATCAAACATATCATACTTAATATAATATGTTATGATTTTGGAATGTAGATTTTTACCACATGAGACCAATTACAAACAATTAGCGGTAATTAATTGCGCGAGAATCTTTAATAAGTATCAATTAAAATATAAATTGCTTGATGTTGCGGCTATTAAAATCAACACAACAATACATGCGTGAATTGTTTGTGAAACGTTAAAAGTAACAAGTCTAATCAAAGACATAGTACGCGCGTACTATGAGTATGTATGAGCGCGTACATAGTATGAGCGACTGAACCGGCAAATTTTCGCCGATGATTACCACTTGATTACAGATATAAAAAAACAAATACACGAAAGCATTTTAAACATTTTATTTGTAACAATCAATCTCAACTTCAAACAATCATTTAAACAACAAAAATGTGATAATCGCCTCACATTAATTCATTAAGTAATTTATTTATCCGACAACGGTTAAGCGGGTATTCTCTACGTTTTGGCTTTTGGAATCGCAGTCTCGCACCAGTTAGCAGCAGTGTAATGGCGGACAGTCACGTGACTGACAATATGGCGGCGGTCAATTTATCGATTATGGAACGGTCTATATATAAAGAAGTGAAACTCCAGCTGCTGGAGCAGTATTGAATTCTCATTATACACAATTAGTTGATCCTTTATTTAAGGCAAGTGACCAATTGCCAAAACAGTACAAAACAGCACAAAACATCACAATACAAAACAACATACAAAACACATAAATTAATAAAGCTGGGGTCACCGCCTTGGAACGGTCAATGCAAAGCATTGGGCAAGTCTGCTTTCAGATACTTTCATCTCCTCCTTGAAAAGAAAAAAATATAGATAGTAAATTATATGCAGGCAAAACATTTAAATAATATTTCATTAGTAAGTAAATACACATAACACACACCACATTAATGCTTACAACCAAGTAAATCATTTTTTTAATTGAAAGTTCATGTATATAGTTACAACCATAAAATTATTTGATGGAAAATGAGCAAAATAACTCATTTTGAATTTGAATGACTTGAATACTATGTCTGGTTTTAAATGGTCATGAGAGAATATGAGCAAGTACCTCAAACAAAATATGCTGAGCAGCCGCGCGAACTAAGCTTTGGAAGGAAAGGCACAGTCATTCTAAGCTTGCATATCACATCTTATAAAATTATGTCCAGCAAAAGATGTTTTCTAGGCTACGCATCTCTTCGAAGTAGATGTAAATTCGCTGTTCTATGTTGTGGTGCGCAAGAGAATGTCTGTCTGATATGTTGAATCTCCTTAGGTGTAATAGTAGTTTGCACACATCCATGGTTGATGTGGCATCATATATCTTAAAATAGACAATATATTTTATAAATACAAATGAAGTATTATAGTTTAGTCATATGAATTTTAATATTTGATATTATAATTTTACTACACAAGTGTCCTTAAGTAAATAGAAATAACATGTCAAGCTGCACAGTGACAATTACATTTTAAATCCAGTAGCTATTATGTCCATAACCAAGAATGTTAAATGTACTAAAAAAAATCCTCAGATACGTATTAATGTATTGTTTTACAGCCGTATTGCTATTGTGGTTATAGTGGCTAAATTATCCACACAGTTCTATTTTTCAATAAATCAACATGAATATACTTTACCCCACCCACCATAAACATTGATTATTGTGTATTCAAAAACGTTATTCATACGGCTAACAACACATCAAAATCAATATTATACATATTAAAAATAGTTATCAAACACATCCAACGATTTTTTTCCAATATTATTTTAAATGATAATTGATTTTCTTACCTAAAACGATGGATTGACAATTTGCTTTTACAACGGCAGTAACGGAATATCCGAATTACGTTGAAACTGGAAGTCATCAGTCTACAACGGCATTATGGTCTATTGGAAAGTGGAGAATAGCTATAGCAACCACTAGTCTCGTTTACAAACGTTTTAATATCAAGTTTAATGGTTGTTCACTTTTTAAATAAACAATATTTAACATTTCTATCTTAAAAACCTCTTGAATAGATAAAAGTAACTGCGTTTAAAGTAAAATAAATGTTTAAATATCAGGATAAATGTTATTATAAATTGTTGGGCATCTTTAACTCACTTGCATAACAACCTATATTGTATCTGTATTTACATGTGTCTATTTACAGCAGTGTGACATCCATGATTTTATCTAGACCCTGCTAGAAACGAATCACTGAATGACATTTTTTGACAAACATGCATATGCGAAGTTGTTGTCCACCAAAAAAGAAATTCATTTCTAAACAGTCAAAATATAAATAATGTATTGTGTTTTTTGTTTCTTGAACATATGCAGGTATTTCAAAATGTTGAAGATGGAAGATGAAGTAGAAGGGGGAAATGATCATTTTTTAAAGCGAGTATACTGTATTATTTCAATGTCAACATTGTATTCTTCCTTCCTTACCCAACATATTAATATGACCCTATAATGTTAAATTAAATTAATTCACAATCCTCATATGGTACCGTAAATCAAATAGTGTTTACTACAGTGAAACACGCAAGTAAACACGCATACAGAAGGATTTTTTCTGTACAGCAGAAATTAATTTACTATTAAATACACATTTTCTTTCATTTATTTTCTGGTACTACATCTTCTGATTTTTTTGGTATTCAATTAAAGCCAAAAAGTATACACAACAATGATTCACGGGTAATTGAGCTTGAAAGTGGTCTTTTACCCTAAGGTGTATGCTCCATGCACTTTATGGGAAGAAGTAGAAGAAGGAATTTAAAGCGATTGCTCATGACATAAACTGATGAAACATAAAAAACATAAACATAAAAAACAGCATGATGTGTCAATTTATTATTTATGCAAGAATAATAAAGATATATGTCGAAGACCCAGAGGCATTTTTGCAATTAAACTATTCACAATTTTGCCACTATATCATGGGACAGAAACATTAAAATCCAATAACACAATATATTATATCAAATTCTATAGTAAAATATGCTAGTTAATATTGTTTAAATGTTTAATGTCTTGCAAGAAGTCTTCAAAACACAATAATCACAAAACTGAATGCGCTTCCTTCCTTGTGGCATGCTTTTAATAAACTACTAGACTTTCCTTAAAAAATTATATAAATGCATGGACACTATTAGTATAAACATAACTTTAACATGTTTGCTATCTGCTAGTTGTTTATTTCACTTCTCTTTTAATATTGTTTGTACATCTTATATTTTTTATGCTGACACTGCTTTTTGATGACATACAGACACTTCATAATAACTTCAGTTTCTTTACAGTCTACTTACGTTACATAACAATAACCCATCAGAACTATTGAATATTTCAAGACCACAATTGCATAGTTTCCATCACTGGCAAGTTTGATAGATCCAGAATGGCATCGTTGTTGAGTATTAAGCATCCAGTCAGTTTTGCTGCGCAGAATAATGTATGGAGTGTGTGACGCCCAGTCATCTTTAATTTACATACCAAAGTATGTAAGCACTGTATTTAACAGTATGAACCAGTTTACTGTAGTACAAAATGATCGGGAACAAGCTTAAATATTGTTTACAATCATTCACAGTTTGGTACGAAAACAATTGAGTACGAGTTGAAATATTGTTAACAATCACAGCGTATCTTTACATACTAAAGAGAGAGGATCTTTGAATAATCATGTAGAATATTCTTAAGAAATATAACCAAAACGTTAAATACATTGATACCGTTTTTGTTTAAATAGTTTTAATGAATAGCTATAGATAGAACTAATCTCAAAATCGGCGAAAAAATGCTATGTGACGAAAGCAGTTTCCGTTTTATAAAAGGTAATCTTTAACAATACATTGATATTTTATGTAACCAAATACAATAATTACCAACCGATTTTTTATAAATTAAGTGGTTTGAGGCCTAATCTTTATATAGTGATTTGTAACCTTTTATATGAAAATTAGAATTGAAAAAGTGAGTGCAGACGAAGTTAAAACCACTTAAAAGTAGCTAAAATGCTGAAAAGTTAAATCGCAATAACGTTAAATTTGCCAAATAAACGTGTTCCTCGTGGATAACAACCGCAACTTACCCACGATCACGGGTAAAACTGCTTTCTGAGAGCGAATGGTAAATGCGTCACGAATTCTGACAAGTAAACAGTACTGTACGGTGTCGTTATTCACCGGACGCTGTATGCGCAGTGGTTAGCTTCCCATTTAACGTTTGAGAGCTCAAATAACGCCGATGTTCATGAATTCAGCGAATCAATTTTTAAACAGTTTTATTTATTGATTTGTGAGGATAATAATAACATTAAGATGTTGAATTTATAGAATGAAATAAATTCGCAACTAAACAAACTGATGCAGAACATGGACAAGATAAGTATACAAGGGAGGTAATTGCATCGCGAAAATATATGTCGCGTGTCGAAAAATTTTCAGATGCATCCCTTGTCTATTTTTATTTTGTCTAAATTTCCATATGTATTAACGGTCAACGCCCGCTACGCGGGCTTTTGCCCGTAATAATTTCTGGTTTGTTTTCTTAAATAAATAACGTTCAGTCCTGAATAATATTAGCCTATGGCTACTATACAGGGAGACTACTAGTATTGTAAAACTTGCCATCCAATAAGAGAATCCGCCCTTAGGTTTTAGTATGACATTTTAGTACAATCGATTTGTGTTGATAAGTTTAACGTCAGGACTGTCGATACTTTCAAGTGTCTGAAGAGTACATGTATAGATATCCAACAAAAAAGCACTAACCACTGACGGGTTCGTTGCTTATGAATTAATTTTGTTAAAATCGCCCGATGGGGGGGGGGGGTAACTTTCTATATACGGGTATATAGTGGTGTGCCGATTTTATGGGGTGTGTTTTTCGACTAAAATTATAGATATGGGTATGGTTTTGAGCATCTAAGTATAGATATGGGTATTGAAATCAGAAATTTGCTTGTATATAAATGCATATAGATTTGAAAGTATCAGTATCAAAATGGGTATGATAAATGTCATTCTTGTATATAAATGGGTATCAAAAAGTAAATTTCAGTAGCGGGAAAGATATAATAACAAATTCAATAAGTATACTGTATTGATATGAAAGAGATTAAAATTCTAGTATGAAATGTGTCCACTTTATCAAATTCTAGTATTTAAATTGGTCCAGTTTATCAAACTTCTTGTATTGAAATGGGTCCACTTTCTCAATGGTATCGTATACAAATGGGTATGCTTTTTCAAAAAATCTTGTATCAAAATGGGCTTACTTTATCAGAGTTCCGGTATAAAAATGGATCACATTTCAGAAGTCTCAGCGGGACACCCCTACCCTAAAATTTGGGAAGTTACCACCCCCCCCCCGGGTAAAATCGGTCATCTAGCTCAGGCTGCTACGCTTAACCGTGTTTGTATTCTGGAAGTTTGCATATGAAATACCAAAGCACAACATTTACGCATGCGTTAAGGGATATATCTTTTATAACGTCACACAGAGTTGTCTAGCTGGATGTACGCTAACACGGAGGTGGAACTGGTCAATCACGCCTCCGCCATTGACACGTCACTTGTCAGTTTGGACGAGAAGTACAGCCTCAAGACTTCCGGTTTGGAGACGGTGGTCGCCACGAGCTCACGTGCAACATACCCTACGACTCATCTCATGTGAGTGTCGCTCCAGGGGGAGGGGTGTATCCACCAACCTATTATTTAAGTCGTGTTCTGGGAAAACAAAGCTTAAAACATGTGCTTACGTAAAGTGCAGTCCACACACTGCTGGTCAGGAACGACACTTTCCACTTTAATGGTTTTTCGTTAAAATGAAGTCTCGTCGCAACGAAATTCCACTGTAGGCTGAAATTCTCGTCCCTGTTAAGTCAGTGCATACTGCACATGCTCATATGGTATGACACTTAACGCACATGCATTTAGCCCAGTTTTACATGAACGAGGCTAATTTGAAAATAAACATAGGGATAATGCATATTCAGGAAGTTGATACAACGTACGTACTACTATTATCAACTTTACTATTTAATCAACTCAGGCCTGTATCGACAAAAGTATTATTTGATTTTGGGTGATTAGTATAATTTTTTATTGTTCTTTTCTACGAATTATTTACTTAATTTGAGTATCGGGCGCTGCAATGTCCGTATTCTTTTACGCATTCTCACACTTCAGAAGTCTAAAACGTGCCTCTTTAAAACGTGATTGTTTCAATACCGATGTGAGTCTCGTCCTTGGAATATGAGGCGTAATGTGTCATCCCAGAAAAGCCCGTGTAGTCCGTACAGGTTTATCAAAACGACACTTTCCACTTTTGTTTCACCCCTGATAAGCCTGTATGCACTGCGTAGTGTACTCTTGGAAGACCTTTAACGCACATGCATTAAGCCCAGTTTTCCCAGTGAGAGACCCATATAATATGTTAGCTACCTGTCTATGTCAACTGTTTCTTCGATTTCACGATAAACAAATACAAACGTCGTCCCCACTGTATACCGTATACGGAACTCAGCATATCCCTAAGTACTAACGAAATGAAACAGCTATATCTGTGACTATTGACGAAAGATTCAATGTCTATGTCATTTGAATGTTCACTGAGTTACGAATTTTGGGACTCAGTATCAGATGTCGACGGTAAACTGGTAAGCCGGTTATTGTTTGTACAGCAGGTTATTTGGGAATAACTATAAATTGATTAACTGTCATTGTGGTTCAAACATTTACTCGTTTAACTGACATCTCCAAAAAATGGGATAGGTAGGTAGGCAACTGTTTTTTCACATGTTATTTCCATACTTTGATAAGCATGTTCAGCAACAGAAATGTAGAATACCCGAATTTTGACTTAATTTATCTTCGTGATACCAAGCCCTAATCAATTAAGACGTGACTTTTTCTTGGTTGCAGATACAGTTTTACCATCGACCAGACGTCTGACTCGCAGACGGTCACGTGGGTTGTCGTGGTGACGTACGTCCTTCTGTCTTGCGCGCACCTGCTCGTGTTCACGTTGTCAGTGGATACCACAGACAAGATAGCGTTCTCCGCCAATATGCTCATGGCGTTGGCGTTGTACCTGGTGGTGTTTTGCGCCATTCTAGAAGTCGGACGGGACGGTCTTAACAGAAGTGTGTCTCATCTAGGTACGGATAGAGACGGTCTTTTTAGGAACAGATAGGGACGGTCTTTATAGAGGTGTGTCTCATCCAAGTACGGATAGGGACAGTCTTAATAGAAATGTGTCTCATCTAGGTAGGGAAAGGGACGGTCTATTAGAAGTTTGTCTCAAGTAGGTAGGGGTTGGGACGATCTTAATATAATTTTGTCTCATCTAGGTACAGATAGAGACGGTCTTTATAGAAGTACGTCTCATCTTGGTTCAGATAGGGTCGGTCATAATAGAAGTGTGTCTCATCTAGGTACGGATTGGGACGATCTTTATAGAAGTACGTCTCATCTAGGTTCGGATAGGAACGGTCGTAATAGAGGAAGTATTTCTCATCTTGGTACGGATAGGGACGGTCTTAATATAAGTGTGTCTTATCTTGTTACGGATAGGGACGGTCTTAATAGAAGTTTTTCTCATCGAGGTACGGATAGGGACGGTCTTAAAAGAAGTTTTTCTCATCTAGGTACGGATAGGGCGGTCATAATAGAAGCGCGTCTCATCTAGAGTACGGATAGAAATGGTCGTAATAGAAGTATGTCTCATCTTGGTACGGATAGCGGTCTTAATAGAAGTGTGTCTCATCTAGTTACGGATAGGGCAGGTCTTGATAGAAGTTTTTTTCAACAAGGTACGTATAGGGACGGTCTAAATAGATTTTTTTACTCATCTTGGTACGTAAAGGGACGGTCTAAATAGAAGTTTGTCTCATCTAGGTACGGATAGTGGCGATCTTAAAAAAGAAATGTGTCTCATGTTGGTACGGATAGGGGCGGTCTTAATAGAAGTGTGTCTCATCTAGGTACGGATAGGGACGGTCTCAATAAAAGCGTGTCTCATCTAGGTTCGGATAGGGACGGTCGTAATAGAAGTTTGTCTTAACTAGGTACGGATAGGGACGGTCTTTATAGGAGTGTGTTCATCTTAGTGCGGATAGGAACGGTCTTAATAGGAGTGTGTTCATCTTGGTACGGGTAGGGACGGTCTTAATAGGAGTGTGTTCATTTTGGTACGGATATGGACGGTCTTAATAGGAGAGTGTTCATTTTGGTACGGATAGGGACGGTCTTAATAGGAGTGTGTTCATTTTGGTACGGATAGGGACGGTCTAAAGTGTGTCTCATTAAAGTACAAATACACATGTAGGGACGGTCTAAATAGAAGTGTGTCTCATCTAGGTACGGATAGGTTTAGTCAAATTAGATCAAGTTACGTTTTTTTAATGGTACATGCAGCGAGGACTCCCAACAAGAATTGCTTAGTATATGTCTGCACATCGCGAAAGGACTTTAGGACGAAAAAAGAAAGAATGTAATACTCGCATCGTTGTGAGAAGACATGCCACAGACCGATAAGCTGACGCTATAATATTCATCAGTGCCGTGCTTTTCACAGTTTCGTCTTTAACATTCAATGTTGAACCCGAATTCTTTCTACAACAGAGTTGGGTTAAAAAAGCATTTTTTAAGCTCAAGTGTTTTATATTTCACCCACGATGCAACCTTTACAGCATTTTATTTCATGCACGTTATTGGAGAGAAATTAAAATGCTCTTCCATAAAATCTTTTTTAATTTTCAGAGATACACATGTTCGCCATGTTCGCGCTCACGGTTCTTGAGACCATTTTCAACGCGGTGGTTGTTGGGATACACGAGAATCACAAGAACAACCAGCCACTCGGAAAACAGGGGTGCATGCGGAGATTTCTCGCTCGTCTCTCGTGTTTCCGGCATTCGCTAGTCAGGAGCAACATCGTGGGCATAATTGACGACAATGGCGCTCATAAAAACCGGAAATTGCGAACAAAAATTAGTCAGCCGTCGAAACAGCGCTGGAACGCTTCTGAGTCGGACTGGGGGAGCTCTCGGAATTTCGATAGGATAAAAAGCGCCAGTACTACAACCGGACGGACGGACAGTCAAACGGAGAGTCAAGATCTGGAGTCCTCGCCTAGCAACGTATTAGATGACGATTCCGCGACCGAGTTCAAAGCTGGAAAGAGCGCGATTTTCACGTGGGCCGATATTGCCACCATGTGGGGTCGCGTTTTTTTCATGACGTTTTTTCTCATTAGGGCCTTTACCGTCATCGTCTGTTTTAGCGTCATACTAGGTTCATGTGGGCTAACTTTTTGCGTTTCCTAGTAAATCTAGTTGTGTTATTGTTGTTGTTTTTTAAAGAATAAGGTCTGAACTCGCCCAGCCCTTACTTCCAGCTTTTGTCTGATAATTCATTTACATTCGATAAATAAATAATGGCCAACTTGGAGACATCTTAATTATCTGGTCATTGTTAAACTTGGTCAACAATTTTCGTGAATATCACACACATATAAGCGTGTATCCCAAACAGAAAGCACGTGCTCTATTTTAATAAATCGAGTTTAACACATTTAACATGTGATGTCTAAATGCGATGAGGGGTTAATATAACAGACCTTCTTCAACGTGATTTGCATTTGTGAAAGCGTTCATTTGGAGCATTATACAAAGTCTTCTGGAGGCGGTTCAATGTGTGCGACCACCGGTATATCATACTTCCAAGTGCGTGCTACATGTAGCCATATAGCGAGAATGCGGCTGTCACTCATACGTTTTGAAAATTCAGCCGATATTTCTGTATTTTTACATTTTCTCAATGCCAGCGTGATTCAAACCTGAAGACGTGAATCAAACCTGAAGACGTATTCGGTGATTTACTATTTAGAATGATGATTATGAGTGTTCCTCTTTTGTATAAACTTACAGCAGGCAAATCGCTGATAGATGCGAATTTGAATTAGCAGACATAATTATATGTTGTTGTTTTTTAAAGTGTATTTCTAAAGTGTGTCTTTCAGAATCTTAATTCTACCGATTTAAGCATATACTTAACCCATTTATGACTAGAAAAAAAGCCTTGGCAAACAACGTAGACCCAAATGAGACGCCGCGGCGTCTCATCAGGGTCTGCGCTGTTTGCTTAAAGGAATTTCTGTAAGAAATATTCTAAATATAGAAATAAATAGACTAGACATCCCTAATTTTGGAAATAAATTGATCCAATTTAGAAGGATGGGAGAGTCCACTAGGCATAAAAGGGTTAACAGTTCTCAGTTTATAACGAGACGCGATAAAATAAAGAGATGAAAAACAACACTAATAAAAAACAACATCATATCAATAAACTGTAACCGTTATCTAAACACTAATTAATGCCATCAACAGTCGACCATGGATTACTACTGTACATTGTTTTTAAATTGAATATGACGATGGCCATTCAATGAAGCGTTTCTTTTTTGAAAGGGAATGGATTACATGTCCGAAAATTAAAGGGACCTTTTCACAGATTTTGGCATGTTTTGAAGTTTGTCATTAAATGCTTTCTATTGATAAATGTAAACATTTGTTCTAAAAAGCTCCAGTAAAAAATCAAGAATACAATTAAAAAAAGAAAAAAGTAACCCTCAACAGGGCTCGAATCACTGGTCCCTGGGGTCTTGGCGTAAAAAGTCTCCCATTTAGACCTCTCGACCATTCTTCCGCATACAATGATGGATGTATTTTATACTTTATATAAGCAATCCACGTAGTTTCACAAAATATAACAACAACAACAGAACTTTCCAAATTCAATCGTTTCGCGTTGCAACGCTTTATAATGTTCAGGTTTTTAAATCGTCAAAAGATGCATATAATGGCTATATTAGAGCATGGTAAATGTTTAGTAGTACTGTTTCCTCACAAATATCATAACTTAATCGAAAATTTGCGAATCTGAAACAACTTTTTTAAATGTGTCAATTTACCAAAACGTGAAAAGGCCCCTTTAAGATAATACTTGAAATTCATGTTCAAAATCTAGAGTGAAATGCCAGTCTTGTTCAACTGGACATATTGTACAGCTAATACCTTTTCTTCTCATTACTTAAAAACTAATTCTATGCACATGTTTGTATGTTTTTACGAACGCGCGATCTTTTAATTCTCGCAAACAATGCATCCCATTTTATACGGTTCTCACTAAGAATAAAGAAATTAAATGAGCCGCGTACTTGGAAAACTGGGCATAATGCATGTGCGTAAAGTGTCGTCCCAGATTAGCACAGGCTAATCAGGGACGACACTTTCCGCTTTAATGGTATTTTTCGTTTAATGGAATTCGCTTTTTACCGATAATCTAGTTTAAGCGGAAAGTGTCGTCACTGATTAGCCTGTGCGGAATACGCACATGCATTATGCCAAGTTTTCGCAGAACAAGACACATATAACTTAGCACACTTTGCGTTGTTATTGTTAATCGTATTGTTGTATATGTATTGTATTGTTGCCGTTTGCAATCATGCCTTTTCAAAGTGTTCATATAATTTGTGACTGCGAAATAAAGTCTTTCTAGCGCTGTTTGCCGGTGGTTTGTTTAAAGTATTCATTCTTTTAAAGCGTTGTTTCTTAAATTAAGATTCACAACTAGACCACGATACTCGTGTCTCGTTCTGGGAAAACCGGGTTCTGGATTTAAAGCATGTGCGTACAGTGTCGTTTCAAATTAACCTGAGGTGTCCGTAGAGGCTAATCAAACACGATAGTTTCCGTTTTTACCCTTACAGCGCTGGAGCCGAATTTTAAAGGCCTTTGCAAACAGTTTGGATCCAGATGAGACGCCACAGAACGTGGCGTCTCATCTGGATCCAAACTGTTTGCTATTCTGATAGTATTCTTTGAAAAAAAAAATGAAGAAAATGCTTATTTTAGAAATTCAGCAGACGACATTTTAGCAGAAGACAAATTTCCCAGCATGCAAAGAGTTAATGTATTTTTTTGTGTAAAGGAAAAGTCTTCTTAACAAAAATACAGTTTTAACCTCATTCCTGATTACCTAAGCTAATCTAGGACAACACTTTACGCACCCGCATTAAGCCCAGTTTTCATAGATCGAGGCTGTATGTGTCATCCTGTCAATAGAAACTTGACAAAATTTAAGTAAAGCGGAGGTGATGGTAAACCGGATTCTTCCGAAATTGATTGTTATAATCGATTTCCTCTGATTGTTTTCGATTGAACTAATACATTCAATGAGTCAATATGTATTTTTATGTTCTTACAAAATAGAAGTACTCGAAAAGACCATGTTCTTCCGAAACCGGGTTTGTTCGATGTTTTTACACACAAAATATGTGTCATCCAAAAGTGTGAAACTTGAGATTAATTTTGCGACCCGTGAGATAAAAGTATATATGTGTCTTGTTCTGAGAAAACTGGGAAAAGTGCATGTGCGTAAAGTGTCGTCCCAGATTAGCCTGTGCAGTCCGCACAGGCTAATCAGGGAAGACACTTTCCGCTTGAACTAGATTTTCGGTAAAAAAGGGACTTCCTTTTAACAAAAAATACCATTAAAGCGGAAAGTGTCGTCCCTGATTAGCCTGTGCGGACTGCACAGGCTAATCTGGGACGATACTTTAAGCATATGCATTTTGCCCAATTTTCAAAGAACAAGACAAATGTATACTTTTATCTCACGTGTCGCAAGTTGTATAGCTGCAGATGGCGCTGAAGCTGTGTTTTGCACGTGGAGATGTATTAGCGAATATGCTCGCTACCAATAGAAGGATATTGCAATTTGCGTAGATAGACACCTTTTAAATTCACAACTATACTATTTTGTAGAGAAATATTCTTACTCTCAAATCTGCTGAGAATTGGAGAAACAATATTTTCACTTGGCTTACAGTAAAATTTGTGCAAACTGTACTTCCGGTATATCTGTTAGAAACACGCCAAATTATATGGGGTCGCGATGTGGGGTGGGGGTAAATGTTTGATAAGTGATGTCATTACCGTCCGGAAAGATATACAAAATTCTGCCCTTTGACGTTCGTGACATTGATCGTAGTAGGATCAAGTTAATCATTGCCTTACACTGACCCATGGAGGAAAGCTTTTCAAAACAGCTTATTTAATTACACACCGTGTCACCAAGTGAGTGCATTTTTTTTTTAAGAAGTCATGAAAGTGAATTAGTTCACAGTCGCGACACGCAGTCATATGCCCACACTTGACCGTTGGCCTGAACGTGTGATTTTGAAGCGAAGGATACAAGAGTTGTAACTCGTGACCAGGCAGACGATTTATTACGGAGATAGCCGATGTATCACGATTCAATGGTTGTAACGGCACTAGAGACACGCACATCAGGAGCATTGAGGAGTCTCGTAAACGTGTGTAGAAGTTTATATAAAAGATCAATTAACAGAGGGGGTAATCACGTGACAAACAAGATGGCGACGTCCATGCCGTTGCAGGTATTTTTCGTCGTTTTATACCCTTTATTCCATGTATTTTTTTATTCAGCTCACTTTCAAGTCATATTAGGAAGAAAGTTACTGGCTTTTATTTCATATTAATGTTCGCTCTATATATCGACTTTACTCGGTGCGAAATTTCTTAGCGGGATGACTTAATTAAAGCTCCACTAAGAAAATTTGCGGGGAGTTTAGCCGAGATATACAGTGAATTTAAATACGAAATAAACGCTAATCACCTTTTTACTGATATGGCTGGAAAGTGAGCGTCATTTAAAACTTAAACAGAAGTAATAAAGGGTATAAAACGGCTAAAAATGACTGTCTCGGTATGGACGTTGCCATCTTGCTTATCACGTGATAACCCCCTCTGATAAATGAACTTCTATGTATAGATCTTTATAGAACGTAAAATATAAAACCATACCCTGTTCAACTTCACACGTCAATATATAATTCTGATTTATTTTAAAGGGATCTTTTCACGCTTTGGTAAATTGACAAAATTGAAAAAAGTTGTTTCAGATTCGTAAGTTTTCGTTTTAGTTATGATATTTGTGGGGAAACAGTAATACTGAACATTAACCATGCTCTAATATAGCCATTATATGCATCTTTTGACGATTTTAAAACCTAAACATTATAAAGCGTTGCAACGCGAAACGATTGAATAATTTGGAGAGTTTTGTTTTTGTCGTTAAATTTTGTGAAACTACGAAGATTGCTTATATAAGGTATAAAATACGACAAGCATGTGTACACGGCGGAATAGCTCAGTAGGCAAAAGCGTTTTTACTTCAGGACTCTGGCAGGACTCCAGGGGTCACTGGTTCGAAACCTGCTCCGGGCAATGTTCTTTTCCTTTTTTTAAATTTTTTCTTGATTTTTTACTGGAGCTTTTACGATCCAATGTTTACATTTATCAATATAAAGCATTTAATGAATAAGTTAAAAAAATGCCAAAATCTGTGAAAAGGCCCCTTTAACAGCTACGCCCCGAATAACGATACGAGAATACTGATCATTTAAAATTAATAACACTTCTTTTGTCAGACAAATTCGTATTATACACAATTCGTATTATACAGGTACTCATTTACATAAAAGGCATTGACAGCTCATTTTAATAGCGAAACACTACACCCCGCTAGTTCGTGCCATTCAATCCCGCATGAGCCGCCGGTCATTATGCGAGCATTTAAATTCATAGCGATTCTTTCACGATTTCCATTTAAGAAATGTCCATGCTTTTTATACACGAAACCTCACCTTTCTCACAAAAAGCAAAGAAGCGCCAGTTTTTTTTTGCGCCCGCTTGCATACATTTACATCCATGTGTTCCGGCATTACATATTATAAACAAGATAAGTATTGATGCAAAGCATCAAAGGGCGTCGGGAATTCCAGTGTAAAATGCAGTCAATGAAGTTACATGGAACGATTTTTTCTACTGTAAATATTAATATATTGGCCGATTATTTTAAACAAAATAGAAAAAGATGCTGGTATAGCCATTATCTATGAGTGTGTGTTATAACCCCCAAATAACCATTATCTATGATGTTGTGTTATAACCCCAAATAACACAAATAACCAGTATCTATGATTTCGTGTTGTAACCCCCAAATATAATTAATAGTTCATTTTATTTACACTGGTTTCCCTTTTTTACTGGCATCCATGTGCAGTTTTCATTAATGGAACAGAACTGTGTAGGTTTAAAAAAATCTGCTTCATCTTGTAAGCGTTATTTCATATTTTTCTCAACTTCAAGGGGAGATGATTCTGAACTTATTCTTACGTTGCTCATTTTCGATAGGGGTAGAGTATCCATTGATATGAAAACACTGTAAAAGTTTTAATGTGTTTACGAACCCCCCCCCCCCCCTCACACATATATTTCATGGGCATAATAAAAACAAAAAATGGTTACAATACAACAGCATATTTATTTAAACTAAAATGTCTACATCGAAACAAAAAGTTAACATAGAAAACAAATAAAATAATTTGATTCTACTGGGGCTCGAACCTTGGGTCTTTGACATGTGAAGCGAGCGTGTAACCACTACACAACGGAACTGCTTGTAAAATCACCTTCTAACTAAGATATTAATAAGCTATTTATAGTCGGTTTAAACGCTGGATAGTGAGCGGGGTTAAAGGTCCATACCAAAGGGTCCATACCACTGGCAAGATACGGGTCAGGCCTGCGGCCTTCTATATGTGGTTCTTAAAAAAAACCTGTAGGAGGACTTGATAGTAATGAGACTGGGGTGCTGTGATGGTGCTCCTCATTGATAAGCGGCTGCTTCCTTTATCAAGACTCATTATTACAATAAATAATACTTGTCGCGCTTCGCGATCTATAGCGCCTTTATTAGTAACTAGGTGGTTGCTAGGATAGTGGAACAAAGAAGGTTTTAATGTGTTTACGAACCCCCACCACCCCCACCCTCTCACACATATGTTTCATGGGCATAATAAAAAACAAAAAATGGTTACAATAAAACAGCATATTTATTTAAACTAAAATGTCTGCAAAACAAAAAGTTTACATAGAACACAAATAAAATAATTTGATTCTACTGGGGCTCGAACAATGGGCCTCTCACATGTGAAGCGAGCGTGTAACCACTGCACTACGGAACCGCTAGAAAAATCACCTTCTAACTAAGATATTAAGGTAGTGGGAGCCTAATGGGTACTTTTCCAGAAACATTATGTCCACATATTAAATTGTATATCACAACTAATTGCAAAATTTTAAAACATTTGACCAGCCGGTTAACTTTTTTATACTTGGTTCAATACACCTACCCCTTGACTCGGTTGGGCGTTTTCTATGGATTTACCCTATATCTAAAATATATAGTTTTTTTTGTAATGGGATATACATATATTTTGACAATTAACTTAAGAAACGTACTCGACTGGATTTTGTTAGTAGATACAGAATTAAAAAAGTGTCATTGAAAGAGAATTGTACCTTTGATGTCCAATAATATATGCACTTATCTGGATAAAATGGCAAAAACGACAACAAATGGTTCAGTGACAAGAAACTTTAATTACGTTTTATGTCACTTGTTGTGTGATAAAATGCATATATTGTACATATTTATTTAACGCAACATATTTTATACACACTGAATTAATTTCAGGAAGCTTTACTGTTCCTATCTCAAGAAATTTTACTTTGAGTATGCCTACCCCAATTCATTTTCACGCAATGAATTTAAGTATAAATTTATATATCACTTCTTTTTGGGGGTTTTCTAGTTGCTTATTAAAAGCTACAGTTATAAACCATGACACGTGAAGAAATTAAGCTAACTTTGAATTAATATTGATATATTAATACATTAACAAGAGCACCGCATAACGGATGCCACGCTCGGCTGCGAAAGCTTGTCAGATTTCTTTTAGAGTTCACAGTGACCTTGACCTTTGACCTAGTGACCCAAAATGTGTGTGGCGTGTAGAACTCATCAAGGTGCATGTACATATGAAGTTTCAAAATTGTAGGTGGAAGTATTATGATGTTAGAGGCATAGTTAAAGTTTTATATTAGAGGTCACAGTCACCTTGACCTTTGACCTAGTGACCAAAAAAGGGTGTGGTGTGTATAACTCATCAAGATGCATGTACATATGCAGTTTCAAAGTTGTAGGTGGAAGCACTATGATGTTAGAGGCAAAGTTAAAGTTTTATATTAGAGACCACAGTGACCTTGACCTTTGACTTAGTGACCCAAAATGGGCTTGGCGTGTAGAAATCATCGAGGTGCACGTACATATGAAGTTTCAAAGTTGCAGGTGGAAGCACTTTAATTTTAAAGCCAATGTAAAGGTTTTAGAATGAGGGCGGACGTCGGACAGCGGACGACAAAGAGGCTATGACAATACCTCGGAGTTTTCTCCCAAAACAGCCGAGCTAATAAAACAATCTTAAGGTCACCTAAAGTCCCTCATTGTTTTTAGCAATGAAAGTATCCCTAAAGTTATCCTCTCCGGAACTAGAAAATATGGCTTTCAAATGACACAAGGCCAGTCCATGTCCCGCAATGTTTTCAGCTGTTGGTCGCTATAGGGTTCCTCTATGCAACAGCACGTCTAACAATCTCATGTGCTTTGCCTTGAAGGCTTTTCATGACTTAAACAAACTGTATTATGGATTGCAGAAACAGTAAAGATGTGGGCCATATTGTCAGTAATTTTACATGTTTTAAGCAAAGATCCCAGTGCGTCAACATCATCAGGAGCACTGTGGGCGTTGCAGGTTGCCTGGAGAACACGTTCACTAGATTTTCCTGTTTGTGTGACTGTTCAGGATACGATTTTTGAAAACCGGCAAAGATTTAACAAAACTGCTTATACAATTACAAAACGTTTCAAAACAGTGTGTGTTCAGCAATGCACTAACCAAAACCGGAAAATTAAACCTGCGCCCATTATGAGCAACAACAATGTCTCTGGGAAACTTTGCAAGCCACATCATACAATCATGTAGAGAAGTTTTAATTGATACACTATCAACACTTCCACCATTTACACGCATAATGCCATGATCATCAACAGAGATGCCAATCACTTTCTGAGCTTCGGAAGAAATTGGCACTGTTGTCTTCACATATGTCGAGAACTTAAAACCCGTCTTCAAATGCACAGCAGCAATCTGAGTAATATCAGGCATTACTGTACCTCGAACTGAAATACAAAATTAAATTCACACAATGCTTATTTCATGAATTTTATAATTCCCCTTTAAGTTTCATTCTGACGCCTTATATGATCGTTGGTATGAGAAAAATCAATTTTCAGCACAACAAGCACATTACATATTGACAATCGTTGAACTCGCTTGTCAAAAGAAATCACCATTTATATGAATAGCTCAGAATTTTAATGTACCTAAGCTCCTTCATAAGATTTATTACTAAAAGTAATGAATTCTATTTTAAAAAATGTAATATTTGGAATAGCTTTTAATGTTTATAATAACAATCACAAATATTTTTAATAATGCACCTGTCCTGGGGTTCTAACCAAAAATCTTTAAAAAATGTAATTTTACCAAACAATGAACACAGTGCCTTCAATTAAACAATTATTATTAATATGTTTCATGTTCATCTTGAATAGGAAATAAGAAGACAGTTTATGAGAAAAAATACTAAAGTTTGGCACCAGAATAGTCAATAACATTGTATCAAAAGTTAGTTTTTACACTTACTCCATTTCTTTCTCATAAGCATCAAAGGCAGCCTTGTTAGACGACGCAGTTGAGATTTTCTTGATGGCCTCCCCAGCACGAGCCTCCATCTTCTTAAGATTTCTATTTGCAATAAGCGTTATGTTTAGAGTGGTTAGGAAGTTATTTAACTTCACCGGCCTGCCCAAACTGACTATCATTGCTGAAAAGAGAATTGAAAATAATAAGAACATGAAAACGAAATAAGACCGTAGTTACTTAATAATGACGTCACAGTGTATTTTCATAGAATCCATTCGTATCATCATTACATTATTAAATAACATGAATGAGCAACCAATTGGATTTAACAACACAAAGGCGAAACTTAATTTGAAAACTGAATATGATGGACACTGGAATGTTACCTTATATATTACACGATAAAAAAAATATTCAGCGGGAATGACACTTGCCATTTTAAGGGGTCTGAAAATGTGTAAGAAGTCCAAAGATCAATGGCAATTGCACAATGATTAAACATTGATAGAAATGGCAGGTTGAAAAATGAAGACATGCATACCTGTTCCAAGCTTGGTGTTTACGTCAAAGCATGGCATTCCCGTGATCTTGAGATAGTGCTGCTTTCCATAAGCAACACGGTTGACTTTTCTACAGTCTGGGTTTTCACAAACAACGAACAAATAACCACTGAGGCCGTTTTGTAGTTCTCCAACAATGTTATATATTGTCAAAGGAATGGGACACAGATTACAAAACTGACCATACTGTAATTAGCAAAACCTCCAGCTCAACGAGTCAGTCAATCTTCTTCCATCCCCCATCCACGTCTGATTACTCTTTTCGCGCCATTTAGCAAATGCGAATAGCTTTTACGTGAGTCATTTTCACACAAATCGCCATCGCCGAGCTCGGTAAATGAATAATTGTTATCGAACACAACGTTGTCGATCGATGTTTGCTTCTTTTTCGATTTTGCAAATCGCTCGCTTTTATTTAGCACTTTCATTTTGCTAAGAAAATGTCAACAACCGTGACGCCATGAACACAAATATTTTATGAAACGAATTAATTTAACTTGTAGTTGTATTGTATAGTTATTAAATATTAAAGATATAAGCAAATTTAACTCTTAAATTAAAAAAACAAACAAATTTATTTCGTGTATTTAGTATAATTTCCGGACTTTACCGTATATATCGCTTATAGCCGAAACGCTTTCCGAATACGGCGATATCGACCGACTATTCCCGATCTCACTAGGCACCTACTGCCTTAATAAGTGACTGTAGTGTAACGGTTATCAATAAAGCAATAAACCGTGTAATCGCTGTCGTCTTGTAAAATTGAAGAAAATACGCGTTAACCAAAACTCGAACAGCAAAAGTCTGCGCCATTATTAGAAAAACCACAAAATAAATATATTTTGATTATGTTTTGTTTTTATACAAAACCAGAAAGTTTCGCGTATTTGCACCTGTGATCTTTCCCCTGCGATCAGTTATTAATTAAAACAATTAGCTTTGCATTATTGGCAATAAATGTTGTAATAACTGTAATAGGCACAAATGAAGTACTTATTTACACTAATTTACACAAAAAGAATCACCACTATGCAAGATATTCTTAAAGAAAAAATATATACATCGATCCATGTAATAACTTCTCCTCCCATAAGCGAAAAAAAAGCATTACATATTAGTCGCCGCATTCCAGTGCGACGCCAATTACGATATTTCGGCAATACAAATACATGCATACACCGTCAAACATCAGCAACATGTGGTTCATTTTAATAGAACAACAAAATACTATGAATGCAGTGCTGTCAATGGGACTGTCAGCACGTATAAATTGCCGTCGACAACCGCTGACAATGAACGAATGGTCACATGAAAAAAGTCATGCTGAAATGAGAGCTATTCTGGGAAAAAGAAATTGTTGCGTGTTGCACTAAACTAGTCCGATCGTTAGAAACCCATTTAAATTACGGTTTTTGTTTGAAGGCGCTTGAGGCGAAATGAATTTACACTCCCCGTACACTTTTGAAGCACGTACAGTACTAACTCGATTTTCCCGAGAGGAATTTCACAATATCCAATACAGGAAGAGTACACAAAAAAGAGAAATCGAATGTTTTGAACGACAGAAATCCTGTTTCATTAAACTTTTTTGGTATTCAACATTCCCGTTAGGAACTGTTTCATCAATGTTGTTTGTTTTTGAGGAATAGGCTATTGACAAGCTTTGTCTGTTAAACACATTGCCAATAGAATTAATAATGTTTGATATATATTTTCTCTGCCAATAGGTATATATTATAAATATGTAATTACTAAAATCGCATTCGTATCATGAAATTTTCTAAGTGGAGCTTAAAATAGGTTATCCCGCTATCAAATTTCGTAGCAAGTTAAGTCGAGATAAAGAGCGAATATCAATACGAAATAAACGCTAGTAACTTTTTTGCTGATATGGCTGGAAAGTCAGCGGCATTTAAGCAGTAAAAACAATAAATAAAGGGTATACAGCGGCGAAAAATACCTTCCTCGGCATGAACGTCGTCATCTTGACTATAACGTGATTACCCCCTCTGATGCATCGAGGGCTTCCATACTGACTCTGAAGAAGCTCAAATATTCAAGTTGACTGATAGTTAAGGTAAATGCTGACGCTAGTTTAAACTTGTTAAACAGGTAGTAAAACGTGATCAGTGAATTCCCATTCTATACATAGATGGTGACGTCACTACGTTATTATCAAGACCGGTGTGACACAATGGTGAATTCCGCTATTGGCCAATCCTCTAGTTGTCAATGGTTATTTTTAGAACACACGTTGAAATATTTAGTGCACACATTTTCACTGTCCGGAAGAGGTATGAAAATATCAAACAGTTTAATGGTTGATTATAACTAAATAGTGATATTTAAAATCAAGATGATGCAAACAAATCCATTCAAGAAAGAATGAACAAAATAATACCGCATATCGGTTTAAGCAGATTTGAATAATACACGTTAAAGGGGCCTTTTCACAGATTTTGGCTTGTTTTGAAGTTTGTCATGAAATGCTTTATATTGATAAATGTAAACATTGGATCTTAAAAGCTCCAGTAAAATTTCAAGAATAAAATTAGAAAAAGAAAAATGAGTCGACCTCAGCAGGACTCGAACCTCAGACCCCTGGTGTCCTGGGGTAAAAGTCTACGAACAAGACCTTTTGGCCATCCTTCTAGATACAATCTCGAATGTATTTTATAATCTATATAAGTAAACCTCGTAGTATCACAAAATATAGCGACAAGAACAGAACTCACAAAATTTTTAATTCTTTTCGCGTTGCAACGCTTTGTAATTTTCAGGTTTTTAAATCGTCAAAAGATGCATATAATGGCTATTTTAGAGCATGGTAAATGTTCAGTATTACTGTTTCCTCACAAATATCATAACCAAAACGAAAATTTTCGAATCTAAAAAAACTTCTTTCAATTATGTCAATTTACCCAAACGTGAAAATGCCCCTTTAATTGCATACATAAAACGAAGCTATATAGCCATGCTTCTGATACGTAAAAATAATATAGCAAAACATTATAATGTTTAAAATTGTCAAGTTCTTGAAACTACCGAAAAGGACGAAGAAATCTACGCTACATCCGCGTATTTTGTTCTAAAAGCGAGTATTAAACGATACAATATTGTCAACATCTTCTGAATAGTGTATGAACAAGGATATAACAAACAGTGTTACATGTAACACTTTCGAGTATACAATCTATTAAGTAAGTATCGGTATTAAAATATGGTTTCATCTTACTACTTATTTTGTCACATATTATTTTCCGTGACAGTCTTATTTCTATAGATTCGATAGGAGCCTTGTTTGAACTAAAATTACGGTCCCTATAAAACGTTTGTTCGTGAAGTACATAGAAATAAGAGTCAAGGGGCCCCCGGTGCTTTTGTAATACATGTATATTCATTAATGGCAAATGAACAAAGTTCGCTTGATAACTTTAACACATGCTATTGGCGAATAAAGTCCTCGCATTACCAAATTACTAGAAAATAAAACATATTTTTTAGGTCAAGCTTTTCACCCTGTCACTTTTTGGCATCGCCCTCCGGTGTCTTGTGTAGTCCTAGGTCTTTCAATATATATGTTAAGATACTATTGAAATATAAATACCCTTAAATTGTGTTTGTTTAAAAAAAATTCTATCATTTATTATGTTAATTTATGATAACAACATCCATAATTTTCAAGCAGACGTCTATTGACATTTAAAATATTGATTGATTAGCTGGACGGTTTCGTTAAAGTTAATTATTCTGAATATGTAAGTTTATTACAATACTCATACAAAATGGGATTTAGAGGATTTTGAGACAAAAAAGGGAGAACGAACGCCTTTAAAAATTGCGCAGGTCTGACTTTTTCCACTTGCGTGAAATTAATTAACAGTAAGTTAATGTTACTGAAGTACGTATCTTTCATTGAGATGTTTATTTTAGTTGAGAAATTTGTTTCGTTAAAGACACAATTACAAACGAGAAAAAATGTCATCTGCATGTAAGCAAATTAGTGCCGACTTCTCAGAACAAAAACAGTCCCCGCCCAAGAATCCACGATCATGTACCACGAATAAAACCATATATGAACTGTTTAGAGCGTCTGTGTCTCGTAACAATTGGATAGCTTGAGATTCAAATTGTATCTTTAAAGGACATCGCTTACAAGCACTTGAACTTTTCGTCAAACAATTATTCACAATAAGTACATCGTAAACAATACATACTTGTAAGTACATCACAAATATGAGCATCGCTCTGTGAAAACGGGGCTTAATGCGAAGGCTCTTGCATTAAACAAAACTTTTTATATAATTTATATGGTGTATTGAGAGTTATGGCCGTCAGTTGATGAAGCAATTATAACGCGTTTACAATAAACGTTTTATGAAAAATTTATTTAAATATTTTCTAACTTTTTTGTGTTGATACACAGCTTTTTCACATTTCCATACTTTTTTTTATAGCCAACATGGTATTTTTTCATTCATGAAAGTAGACTGCATTGAAAACAAGTTTTTTTCTGATCCTGAATACATGGAATAGCGATTAGTCAACCGACGTTGTCTGTCATAAATGCACGCGCTTTGTATGAACGGATGATTTATTGTGTTTATGTATGCATCGCAATTAAGGTGAATACCTCATTATTGAAATAAGGAAACTTCTGAGGTAGAGAAACATTATATTATACTATTTGGTTCCCATTTAGCAATGTAAATAAAGCAAATTGACAACGATGCGGTACGCCAAAGTGAGAAATTTTGTCATTTTTATGACGTAATGACAGAATAATTGATCGGAAATTTTATCAAAAAATGAACTTTGTATCAAATAAGATTTGCTTATTTCGTTCGATTTGATATACATGTAGTATGGTATAGTCTAATACCTTAACCGGAAAGGATACCGTTTTGTATTTTTCGATATCTTTTTTTGTAAATATTAATTGTATCTCTTTCTACTTTGTTATTTCCCTTTGCAATAAGTAAATAGCGAGTTATGTCCCTTTCCAAAAAAGATATAGTGCGTTATCTCCCTTTCCTTTGAAGAAACATCGGTTTATCTCCCTTTCCAGTCCACAAAGTTATGTCCATTTCCAGTAGAAATATAGTGACTTATATCCATTTCCAGTGAAGATATAGTGAGTTATTTCCCTTTCCAGTGGAGAAATAGCGAATTTTCTTCTTTTCAAGTGAAGAAATAATAATGAGTTAACTCCCTTTAAATTTTCAAATTGAAGATATAGAGACATATCTCCCTTTCTTAGACATAACATAGTAAGTTATCTCTATTTCAAGACACGACATAGTGAGTTATCTCCATGTCCAGTGAAACGTCACTTTTCACGATGTTTATAACTACACTCAAGTTTAAATATCATTTATGAACAAAATGATATTTACGATCTTGCTGACATTTTTTGTACACAACAGTCATATACTCGTAACATCAGACAACACAATGACCAAGAAGGCTAAATTTCAAACGAACAAGGTCTCCGTTGTGTAATGGTTATGGTGTCTGCCTAGCGATCGGGATGTCAAGGTTTGGATCGATCCCTAATGTCGGGGCGTTGTTGAAATCTTAAGTACTAGATCAATGCCCAGGAAACGGATTCGAGAGCGTTTTAATTTGTCTGAGGCTTTCGGTGCAATCGAGCTAAACTAAATAGCTTTAAACTAAAAGTGTATTTATACCGCCACACCGGCCTAGCGTCCTTATTACGAAAAAACAGTGTTTTTTTAACGCCAAAAGTCGTAGGAGAAACGCGGCGTTCCTAAGCATTTTCACTGCGTTAATACCACGATATCTCGAAGTTCACGCGGCGATCACCGGCTACGTCAGGATGTTCACATTATAATATTGGCGTGTCGTAGTGCAGTCGTAGTGCAAACTACAAAGTCGCAGAATTGCGACTGCGCCTTCTGTTTTTTTCACTTGGACTCCACGACAAATTGGCGCGACAGGACCCCGGGTGACCTATGGCATAAAATCCCCGTGAGAACTTCAAATTAAAGTATTTTCGTGTCTTTATAAATGAGTCGTTTTTAAGTTAAGAACACCGTAAAACTAGTCTCTTTGTATGTGATAATCCCATCAATAAATGTCTGCAAATAAGCGACTTCAAAAAGAACAACGTGAACTATTTTAACGATATTATGTTTCAGAATAATGTCACATATCATTCATTTTAAATATTGTTCTGTCATTAGCATATGCTGATGAAAAGATTCAGAGTTTTGAAAAGCTTTTATTGAAATAATAATAATTTGTCACAATAAGGTGTATCGCAATACATGTATACACTGTATCAATTAAGGTGTGTGGGTGGGTTGAGGGTGGGGTGGGGCATTTTTTGAATTGCATATTTGTATCGGGACGTTCAATTTATAAACAAGCACAGATAACATACATAATAAATATTGTATAATTATTAAGGTTAAAACCGGATATATTTGAGACACAAATTTGAAATTAAAAATCCTTTCGGCAGACTTTTCATTATTTAGGAACATTTATACTACTGTAAATACTTATTAAGATAGTACTTGTCTTGAAAATACCGCACAGATGCGCCTATGTTTGAACAAGACACGCATGCAAACAACGAATTTGAGTAAGGGATTGAATGGTATTTAGATGTTGTAAATAACCATAACCCAATCATGTGAACTGAATTCAACTATGAAACAAATTTCAAGAAACAAATTCAAAGCCGAACAAATTTCTCGTCTGTAACAATTTGTGTAATCATAATGATAGATTTTTATATACTAGTAAGATTTTAAACTGTAACATAAAGCCTTGTTTATGTCGTCTGCGCCTTAGTTATACATTTGGGCATTATATGTCCATCCACGGGCGCACTGTTTGTATCACTGTTGTAGCTAACTGCATTCTAAAATATGCGATATTCACGCGCAAGTTACTGCAATAAATCCATGTAAACGCCCACATTGAATTTGCGTATACATTTTTATTGTTGAGTGATATAACATGTCATAATCAATAACAGTAGATTCCAGTTTATTACAAAACTGAGGCCTGTGTTAAATACACCCGGAATCATTTTAAATCGTACAAATTTCTTTTCTTTAAACATCCACCACCATTCCATTCATGATATCACAAAAACAAAGTTTTTGTTATGAATAAATAAAGTGACAAAAGCAAGATACGTAAAGACGTCTTTTCAGACCAAGCCAGAAAGAGCTTGAAAAACGAATTTTATGTGGGAACTTAAAGACCTTACATCGTTTTTAACGAATGTCGGGACAAATCGTTTCATATCGGGATGCCGGGACAAAGAGCCAAAAGGCAGGTCTGTCCCGCCGAGATCGGGACGTCTGGCATGTATGGATATATTAAGTAATGTCAATTTTCAGTCAATATATAGCGAGTTCTCTCCCTTTCCAGTTAAGATATAGTGAGTTATTTTCCTTTCCAGTCAAGATATGGTGTGTTTCCGTCTTTTCAAGCGAAGAAATAATAATGTTACATCTTCCTTTAAATTTCAAATGAAGATATTGAGACTTATCTCCCGTTCAAGACAAGACATAGTGAGTTATATCCAGGTCCAATTAAGCTTTAAAGAGTCCTCGCCCTTTCGCGTGAAGATATTGTGATGTATCTCCATTTCCAGTAAAGTTTCAGTGTGTTTTCTCCCCCAAAAAAGCGAAGTTAAAGCAATGGAAATTCTAAATATTAATCGTTGTTTAATGTTATGAATGATCAGCGCTGGAGGACTGAACCCTAAGTTTATATAAATTTTTTATTGTTTTACCGTCACTCTTAACGATGTTTGTAAACACTACACTAAAGTTTAAATATCATTTATGACCATAATGACATTTACGAAAGCACTAATAAATTTAGTACAAAACAGTGAAACATTCGTAAAATCAGATAAAACAGTGACCAAGAACATAGATTTCAAACGTATAAACCGTGACAGTTTGGTCGTTTTTGGTCAGCAATGTGGTCTTTCAGAAAAGACCCGTATATACACTTTTGGTCAAAGATATACATTTTAAAAACAAAACTGTATTTTTGATACAAAATATAACAAAATTCCAAACCATAATTGAAGAAATTGAATGTAGAATAACTTTTTATCACACAAAATGAAGTAAGCGTGAGGTGTATATTTTTGTGTGTCAACTTGATCCTGTTCCTGATTCTAGGCCCAGGAAACGGACTCGAGAGCGTTTCAATAAGTCTGAGGCTTTCAATGCAATCGAGCTAAAATAAACTTTTAAAGTGATATTATGGGCATCTAACAGTATATGCAACGTTTATAGGTGTCTTTCGCAATCGTTGTTTATTTTTGGTGTGTTCACTTCATATACGCTTATATTTGTTAATACAGCATCAACATACTAAAACAATAGCCCGGAAACAGAAAAAATAATGCATTTGAATATCCACCGTACTTTCGTTTTGATAACTGACGACAGAAATGATTCGATGTACGATGTGAGTCTAAATGTAGTTTTCATCCAGATTCATTCATACGACACAAAGACAAAATTTTGTTTTACGGATCATTTCGGCTTAGAGGACTGGATGAGTCATGTAAAATATTGACTATAATATATATTTTTATAACTGGAAGCAAGATGAGTTGAAGATAATTGGTCAGTTACCACATTTTGACTAACTCTTTTGACCTGTTAATTATTTTCAGCTCAATTCAACAGTGAAAAAGGCCAATAATATCACTTTAAACTAAAAGTTTATGTACAAAACCACCGTCACACCGGACTAGCGTATTTACTACCACAAAAAAAAATCAGTTTTTGGAAAACGCCGAAAGTCGCAGGAGAAACGTTGCGTTCCTAAGCGTTTTTACTGCGTTAATGCTACGATATCTCTAATATCACGCGTCGATCACGCACCGATACGTCAGGATGTTCACATTATAATATTGGCTTGTCGTAGTGCAGTCGTAGTGCAAACTCCAAAGTCGCAGAAGTCGACTGCGCCTTCGGATTTTTCACTTGGACTTACGACAAAGAGCGCGACAGGATCCCGGATAGCTTATGACCAAAATTGACCGTGTAAACTTCAAATTTAAATATGTTCGTGTTTTTATAAATGAGTCAATTTTAAGTTAAGAACAACATTAAAACTAGTCCCTTTGTGTGCGGTACCTTTTAAATTGAAATTGGAGATATTTTCTCCTCAATAACTGTCTTCAAATAAGCGACGTCAAGGAGAACAACTTGAACTATTTTACCGATATTATGTTTCAGAACAATGTAACATATCATTCATCTAAAATATTTTTCTGTCATTAGCATATGCTGATAAAAAGATTCACATTTTAAAAAATCTATAAAAAAAATCTGTTAACATAGATAATTTATAATATTTTATAACGATTAAGGTTAAACCGGATACATTGGAATCATAAATTTGACTTTTAAATCCTGTCTGTGGACTTTTCTTTATTTAGGATCATTTATACGACTGTTAATACTAATTTAGATAGTAATCTTGAAAATACCGCACAGATGCGCCTATGTTTGGACAAGCAACGTTTGCAAACAACGAATTTGAGTAAGGGATTGAATGATAATACATGTTGTAAATAACCATTACCCAATCATGTGTACTTAATTCAACTTTGAAACGAATTTCAAGACACACATTTAAAGCCAAACAAATTTCTCGTTTGTATCAATTAATGTAATCGCAATCATAGATTTTTTATATAAGATTTTAAACTATAACATAAAACCTTGTTTATGTCGTCTGCGCCTTTGTAATACATTCGGGCTTTTTATGTCCATCCACGGGCGTACTCTTTGTATCACTGTTGAAGCTAAATGTATTCTAAAATATCTTATATTCACAAACAATTTACTGCAATGCATCCATGTAAACGCAAATATTGAACTTGCGTTTACATGTTTATTGTTGAGTGATATAACATGTCATAATAAATAACAGTAGAATCCAGGTAACTACAAACACTTAGGCCTGTTTTACCACCCGGTATCATTTTAAATTACACACATTTCTTTTACTTAAACATCCACGCCCAATCCATTAACGATATCACATAAAAATAGTATTTTTTATAAATAAATAAAGTGACAATAATGATATACGTTAAGACGCTTTTTCAGATCATCTTGAATGGCGAAACACTACACCAACCTATTCAGAGCCAATACAGAGCAATCTTCACTAGATCCAACACCGTGAAATTCAGTAAAATTCGTTGAGATTGTCGGTACAAAAAGTATCACTTAAACGCAGTTTGCATCCATAGATCATCTGCAGTGTTAAAAAGGATATTTGTATTAGTTTTGCGCCAAAACTTCGCCCTGTCTCTGTCAAAAACGAACAATACATGACGCGCTCATTAGTTTGTTTGAATACACTTATTTGCATGCTATCGGGTATCAAATGACAGGTCAATAACATGATTTTTGTTAAACGTTATCAAGCCCCGCCGAAAGTTCAGTTGCAGCATTTGCATATAAACCAACAAATAGGAACGAATGAATATGTCTAGACAAAGATGACCAGCGCTTGTCATCCTTGGCATCCAAACCTATTTATCTATCCGAAGTATCGGCCCTCTTAATGAATACATACGAATTTTGAAAGTGTAAAAATACAAAAAACGCGCATGTGTTATATGTCAATCTATAGCTTAATGTGTATTCGTGGACATAACATTAAAACTGCATTTCAATCGGCAATGTTTTGACAAAATACTGGCTTGACTTAGCTCCCTGTAGTATCGGACCTTTTGATTGGTTGCTAACATTTCTTACTATGCGCATATGCATGTTTTAAAATAGTAATTTAATAGAAAAACGAAACTTTTGTTCATGTTGTTCTTAAAATATTTTTTTAATTTTATTCCAAAATTAACGGCATATAAAACATTTAATAGAGCTACTTTATGAATCCATAAAAAAACTAAAATAATTGTTACGTAATTAAAAATCATAGCATCACCCTGGAATAAAGATGACCTACTTTACAACGAACACCGAAATCATGAGAATGATCGTCGTTATATTCCAAGATATTATTATAAACCATTAAATAAATTACAACTTTTAAAAATTGAAAAAAAAACACTTACTTTACAGCACTTCTTAAGGTTTTTCGTTGAAGGCACAATACTATAAGGAGGACCGATGCTATAAGAGTAAGGGATATACATGTATAAAAATAAAAAATATAATGCTTGGCTATCTTTAGAGCACTCGCTATTTATGAGAATCATAGTAATATATAGAAGGACGATTGCAATATTTAAAGCAAACAGCTACTTATTTATTACATTTTGTTGATATTATGATTGTGATGTGCTATGTATTTATTGCTAGCCAAATGATTTATTCACGCATGCATTTTACGTAAAGGCGAGATGTGTTCTTTGTTGATAAAGACACCAACACGTGACTCGAAAACTGAATAGACATGTTTTGAATTATAAATAAAAGCGATTACCACGACGAAATGATTTATCGATTAATCAAAAACGTGGCTAGCGATGTGCAATTCTAACTCTTCTATAGTGATATTATTTATAGCGCACATGGCGACGAAACTCTTTCCGATGTCATTCATCTCGCCCAGCCGATGCTTTCTCTATGATCTTCTAATTTTCACTGTTGTCACTGCAAATATGAGCGTTAAGGTCTACCATTACAATGTTGGTGTTTCTATGCTGGTCTGTCTTGTATGATGGTTAACAGTCTGTTGCAAACGTTGTCATTTTCGTTCTCTTTATTGTCGTTCGTCGTGGCGTAGCAGCTTGATCATCTTCTTCTTGTATGGAAAGAGGCTATCATGATCCGTGGCTCGTGTATATCCCACCCGATGAGCGCTATCTGTGTTGTCTTGGACAGAATGGGCTGCATACTCTTGCTCTCATGTCACAATAACATCAATGAATCGCCGGAAGTTAGTTTCTCTTGAATCGCTGATTCCTTGATATTGAGGTCAAACTTTCTCAGCTCTACGTTCCGGTTTCGTCCATGGTTTGCACATTCCATGTACCGATAAAGGTGGTGGTCCTGTATGAGATGATTTTTTGCGTGGCAATTCAGATCTGCGATGTCTGTTGTCATGCTGTCATGCGTTTCTGTTGCTAGCTGGTTGTTCACTGACGCAGGGTATGGTTGCTAGCCCAACACGCATCCATCCTTGTTCAGTCGGGCTCTTGGTCATCAATGGCGGAGTTGAACTAATGATACAAATACATACATGAAGAAGTCGTCGCTACGCAGGTTAATGTTTTAGTCATAGCATAGTTAGCTAGTGAATCCTTCGGGTCATCATTTTAGCTATGCGAACGTAACAAAGCGTATGTATTTTAAACACAACTTTAGGTGTTTCATTTTTCTAAGTAAGTTAGGTCTCACATAATATGTGCATTAATGTATACAGTAATGACGCACGCAACGTGAGATTTTGTTTCCGATTTCAAATCAATAATTTATTATTTAATCTTAAAATATCGACACGAACTGCATGTAAAACTGTCTCTTATGCACTAAAGATTTTGGCAAATATGTACATATATTTCAATAGCTTGAGATATTTGCAAAAAAGATGTTTTTATCGGTGTTTTACAGTCTTTCCAGCCGTGTGTAAACCCCTAAAAACCTCGTTGATCATGCACCCTGATAAGGCACAACGCCTACATACGGTGACAATTCTGTCAACTCATTTGAAATTTGCAAGATCGGAAGCACGTAAGCGATTATGTACAGATAGGCACGGGTTAAAATGATTTTGTATTTTAATACCGCATATCGGTTTAAGCATAATTCAATTATAAATGTTAATTGCATACTTAGTTCGACGCTAAACAGCTTGCTTTTGTACTCATTATAATGTAACGTCATATTATAATGTTTAAAATAGACAAGTTCTTAAAACTACCGAAAAGGATTAAGAAATCTACGCTACTTCCGTGTATTGTGTTTATAAAGGCGAGTATAAAAAGCGGCAATATCTTCAACATCTTCTCAATAGTGTATTAACAAGGATATAATAAACACTTTGGAGTTTACACTCTATTAAGTAAGTAGCTTCTACCGGTAATAAAATATTGTCTCACCTAACTACTGATGTTTTTTCACAGATTATTTTACATGTCAGTCTTATTACAATGGATTCAATAGAAACCTTATTGTAACTAAAATAACGGTCGCTATACATTAATTAATTTTCTTTAAGGACATACAATTAAGAGTGGTGGGGAACACTGTAATATATCTATTTTATAACAATAGTTATACATAGGCAGACAAAAGTTATACATGGCGGACAAAAGTTATACATAGGCGGACAATAGTTATACATAGGCGGACAATAGTTACACATAAGCGGACAATAGTTATACATAGGCGGACAATAGTTATACATAGGCGGACAATAGTTATACATAGGCGGACAATAGTTATACATAGACGGACAATAGTTATACATAGACAGGCAATAGTTATACATAGGCGGACAATAGTTATATATAGGCAGACAATAGTTATGCATAAGCGGACAATAGATATACATAGACGGGCAATAGTTATACATAGACATGCAATAGTTATACATAGGCGGACAATAGTTATATATATATGCAGACAATATTTATACATAGTCGGACAATAGTTATACATAGACGGACAATAGTTATACTTAGGCGGATTTAGAGGATGGAATGACTGGCGGAAAACGGCGCACGCCCTTAAATATTGCCAAGGTTGCCTTTATTCAATCGCGTGAAATCTATGAACAGTTAGTTTATGGTTATCATTAATTACTGCAGAACGTATCTTTCACTGTGTTGTTTATTTTTGTTGAGAAATGTGTTACGTTTAAGACACAATTACAAACGAGAACAAGATGCCATGTGCACCTAAGCAAACAGTACCGGTTTCTAAGAAAAAAACAACAACATCCCGCCTAATAATTCACGATCATGTACCGCACTGGTTCATTACTTAATACGGAGAATAACTCGATTACTGAGAATGACTCGAATACTGAGAATAACTCGCTTCCAAAACAAATGTATACGAGTTTAATACATAAATGAACTGTTTAGAGCGTCTGTATCTCCTAAAAATCCGGCGCAGACATTGCTATCGGATAGCTTGAGATTCAGATTTTATCTTGAATAGGACATCACTTATAAGCACTTCAACTTTTCGTCAAACAATTATTCACACTTAATAGATCGTAAATAATAATACAAGAACATTACAAATACGAGCCTCGCTCTGGGAAAACGGGGCTTAATGCGAATGTTTGTACATAAACATTAAAAAACTTTTAATATAATTGCTATGGTGTATTGAGAGTAATGGGCGTCAGTTGTTGCACCAATTATAACGCGTATACAACAGTTTGTTTTTTATTTTCAAACTATTTCGTGTTGATACACAGCTGTTTACATTTCCATACTGTTTCATAGCCAACAAAGTAATGTTTCAATCGTGAAAGTAAACTACATGCAAACAAGTTATTTTCTGATCCTGAATACAGAGGGGGTAATCACGTGACAAACAAGATGGCGACGTCCATGCCGAGGCAGGTATTTTTTCGTCGTTTTATACCCTGTATTACTTGTATTATTATTTTTTATTCCGCTCACTTTCCAGCTATTTTAGGTAGACAGTTACTGGCTTTTATTGCATAGTAATATTCGCTCTATATCTCGACTTTACTCGGTGCGAAATTTCTTAGCGGGATGACCTAATTGACATGACGCCGCCTGTCAATCAAGTTCTTATCAAGAACTGATCAACCAATCAGCGATCATTTAATCGGGCGCGTTAGTTAGCAACGAACTGTCCGCCATTTTCTAGACAAGCTATGTATAGGTTCACTTTTACTTTAGCGAGTTTCTTTTGTTTTCCTCTTTAAAAAAGTAGATTAAAAATGGTTAAACGGTGTCGATGGGGACTATGTAACTCGGACAATCGATATCCTGAAAGATTAGTTGGTGACATTTAATATATATCGTTTCCAAAGCCGAAAAGAGATCTTGAGAAGTGTAAGAGATGTATAAATGCATGCGGTCTTCACCACGAACAACTGAACGTCAACACTGTCAAAGACAATTATAATATATTTTTATCGGATATACTAGCAGATTTAAATAGTTTATGTTATCGATCTGATTATCACATAATATTTCACGTTTTAAAAAAAAGTTTTATTAGTTACTAGGTCATTAATATACAGAAGCGAGGTTCATCTGCATTACTTAAAGAGAAATAAAACCCAGCATGAAGCCTAATTTGTGCTGTGTTTTATTACTCTGATAGTAATGCACTGTATTGCCATTATACATGTTATTAGAAGGTGACACGTGATATATTATATTAATAACGGTATCTACACATGTGCAGACATGTGATGTCACCAATGAACGCTTTTAATCCACCTTTGAGATCGAATGCCTAGTTCTCATTTTTTTCAACGAGTTTCGTTTGATTTGTTCGAAAAAAAAGCGGAAATGAAATAAGGCAAAAACAGTGTGAATAGGTTTTATGTAACTCTGACATTCTGTATCAATAAGTTAGATTAATTAAATATATACCATTTCAAACGCGGAAATGCGGTCTTGACAAGAGCAAGTGGAAGCTTCAATGTGTAGAATTACCGAGATAACCCTTATGGAGCATTTATTTATTTAAAAAGCTGGAAATGTTATGTTAGAAATAACTACGCATTATTAAGTATGAATTATATCACGTTTGCTTGTAGAATAATAGAGATTGGTACCAACTTTGCGTAACTTAACGAAATCCCCGTTATAAATCGAGTTTTGTGTGTGTCAGAAACAAGTGAAAACGATTATATGTTTCTATTTTAATAGAATCGAATCGATAAATGCCACATAATAAGATTAATTATTACTGATATAACCAATAAATGCCGAATTTGGGAGAAGTCGGTACATGCGCCAGCGTCTGATACAGGTAGCTTTACTGAATTCCCCATCATACAGCGCTGCTTTATAAATATGACAATAACCGAAATTATTGTGCTGTCTTGCAATTTCAATTATAGTGATTGATAAATGTCCCATAAGCAATGTTTAATATTATTAATATCACTTTTATACGTAATCACATGTGGGATTTTGGTACACTCGGTGTCAGAAAGCGTGTAAAACTCCACCGAAATCCCAGTTTAAAGCGCTATTTCGTGTCCAATACACGAGTGGAAATTTTTCGTAAATAACATGGGTAAATGCCGTTGAAGAAGTGTTAATTTATTGCTAATACCAGCATCACACGTAATAACAGGTTCGATTTCGGTAAGCGCGCAAGCGTTTGAGAGCGTTCTTCATGTACCGAAAAACCCGTTATAATTAGCTGATGTTCTCTATAAACGTATATTTTTTGCATTCGCAGAATAACTAAATGACACAAACCCCTTATATAAGTGTCATATGGTGTCAAAAAGTCCATAAAAATAATCCGGAATATCGCGTTAATCTACATGCAGTATATAGGCAATGAAGCCATTTGGTGTTAGCTTGTCTAGGTTTGCTACCCGCTGAGCCACGTGATTAAGTAGGCGGAGCGATCATAGATAAGGCGTCATGTCAATTAGGGCTCCACTAAGAAAATTTGCCGGGAGTAAAATCGAGATATAAAGCGAATTTAAATACGAAATAAACGCTAATCACCTGTTTACTGATATGGCTGGAAAGTGAGCGTCACTTAAAAAAAGAAGTAATAAAGGGTATAAAACGGCGAAAATTAACCGTTTCGGTATGGATGTCGCCTTCTTGACTATCACTTGATTACCCCCTCTGGAATAGCGATTCGTCAACCAACGTTGTCTGTCATATATGCAAGCGCTTTGTATGAACGGTTATTTTTTTTATGTTCATTTATGCATTAACATTAAGGTGAATACTTCATTAACGAAATAAGAAAACTTCTCAATTTGATAAACGTGATATTATATTATTTGGTTTTCCATTAAACAATGTAAATATAGCAAATTGACAACGATGCGGTACGCCAAACTGAGGAATTATGTCATTATTTTGATTAAATGATAGAATAATTCATCGGAAATTTAAGCTTAAAAAGAACAATGTATAAAATAAGATCTGCTTATATGTTCGATTGGATATAGTATGATATAGTCTGATATCTTAACCGGAAAGGGTACATTTTTTGTTCGATATCTTTTTTGAAAATATTAAGTGTACCCCTTTGTACTTAGTTATCTCCCTTTCCAATAAATATATAGCAATTTATATCCCTTTACAGTAACGAAATAGTGCGTTATCTCCCTTGCAAGTAAAGATACATCGGGTTATCTCCTTTCAAGTGCAGATATAGTAAGTAATCTCAATTTCCAGTAAATATATAGCGAGTTCCCTCCCTTTCTAGTTAAGATATATTCAGTTATTTTTCTTTCCAGTGAAGATTAAGTGAGTTTCCTCCGTTTGAAGTGAAGAAATAATAATGTTTTATCTCCCTTAAAATTTTTTAAATGAAGACATTAAGAGTTTTCTCCCTTTCAAGACAGGACATAGTGAGTTATCTCCAGCTCCAGTGAAGTAGAAATGAGTCATCGCCTTTTCGCGTGAAGATATTGTGATTTATTTTCCTTTCCAGTAAAGCTTCAGTGAGTTTTCTCCCCGAATAAAGCGAGGTTCAAGGAATGGAAATTCTGAATATTAATCGTTGTTTAATGTTATGAATGGTCAGCGCTGGAGGATTGAACCCACAGTTTATATCAATCTTTCATTGTTGCGAAGTCACTCCAAACGATGTTTGTATACACTACACTCAAGTTTAAATATTATTTATGACCATAATGACATTTACGATAGCGCTGATAAATTTAGTACAAAACAGTGAAATGCTCGTAAAAACAGACAACACAATGGCCAAGAACCTAGATTTCAAACGTATAAACCGTGACAGTTTGGTCGTTTTTTGTCAGCAATGTGGTTTTCCAGAAAAGACACGTAATTACCCATTTTGTCAAAGATATACATTTTAAAAACAAAACTGTATTTTTGATACAAAATATAACAAAATTCCAAACCATAATTGAAGAAATTGAATGTAGAATAACTTTTTTCACACAAAATAAAATAAGCGTGGGGTGTATATTTTTGTGTGTCAACTTGATCCTGTTCTTTAAAATCGGATTTAACTTGACTTCTGTAAAGTTAAAAAGTTCCGTTGAAGGTCGCCGTTGTGTAATGGATATGGTGTCCGCTTAGCGATCGATCCCCTTTGTCGGAGCGTTCTTTAGATCTCACCCAAAGACACCAAGTACTGGTTCTAGGCCCAGGAAACGGACTCGAGAGCGTTTCAATAAGTCTGAGGCTTTCGATGCAATCGAGCTAAAATAAACTTTTAAACTAAAAGTTTATTAATAAAACCACCGTCAAACGGGACTAGCGTCTTTACTACGAAAACAATCAGTTTTTGGAAAACGCCGAATGTCGAAGGAGAAACGCGGCGTTCCTAAGCGTTTTTACTGCGTTAATACCACGATATCTCTAATTTCACGCGTTTGATCACGCGCCGATACGTCAGGATGTTCACATTATAATATTGGCTTGTCTTTGTGCAGTCGTAGTGCAAACTCCAAAGTCGCAGAAGAGTCGACTGTGCCTTCGGATTTTTCACTTGGACTTTACGACAAAGAGCGCGACAGGATCCCGGATGGCTTGTGACCAAAATTAACCGTATGAACTTCACATTTAAATATGTTCTTGACTTTATAAATGAGTTATTTTTAAGTTTAGAACAACGTTAAAACTATTCCCTTTGTGTGTGATACCTTTAAAGTTGAAATTTTAGATTTTTTATCCCCAATAACCGTCTGCAAATAAGCGACGCCAAGGAAAACAACTTGAACTGTTTTAACGATATTATGTTTCAGAACAATGAAAGATATCATTCATCTAAAATATTTTTCTGTCATAAGCATATACTGATGAAAAGATTCACATATTTTTAAAGCTTTATTGAAATAACAATCATTTGTATCAATACGGTATATCGCTCTACATGTATACACTGTAGCAATTAAGGTGTTTGTGGGGGCATTTTTTGAACTGCATACTTCTCGGGTCGTTCTATAAAAAAAATCTGATAACATAGATAATTTATAATATTTAATAATGATTGAGGTTTAAACCGGATATATTGGAGACACAAATTTGAAATTAAAAATCCTTTTGACGGACTTTTTTTTATTTAAGATCATTTATACTACTGTTAAAACCAATTTAGATAGTACTCGTCTTGAAAATACCGCACAGATGCGCCTATGTTTGGACAGGCAACGTTTGCAATCAACGAATTTGAGAAAGGTATTGAAGGATATTTAGATGTTGAAAATAACCATAACCCAATCATGTGTACTTAATTCAACGTTGAAACGAATTTCAAGAAGCAAATTTAAAGCCGATCAAATTTCTCATCTGAAATAATTTGTGTAATCATAATCATAGAATTTTATATAAGATTTTTAACTGTAGCATAATGCCTACTTTATGTCGTCTGCGCCTTTGTAATACATTCGGGCATTTTATATCCATCCAGGGGCGTGCTGTTAGTATCACTGTTGAGGCTTAATGCATTTTTAAATATCCGATATGTACAAACAATTTAATGTTGCCTGAAATGCATCCATGTTAACGCAAATAGTATTTGTTTCGAATACATAAAGTGACAAATTAAAGCAAGATACGTTAGGACGCTTTTTCAGATTACCTTAAATGGCGAAACACTACACCAACCTATTCAAAACCAATGTAAAGCAATCTACACTAGATCTAACACCGTGGAATTCAGTGAAATTCGTTGAGATTGTCGATACAAAAAGTATCACTGAAACGCAGTTTGCATCCATAGATCATCCGCAGGGTTAACAAGGATATTTATATTCTTTTAACGACAAAACGTCGCTCTTCTTTATCAAACACGAACAATACATGCCGCGCTCCTTAATATGTTTGAATGCACTTATTTGCATAATATCGGGTATCAAATGACAAGTCAATAACATGGTGAAAATAAGGTTAACAAGCCCAGCCTAAAGTTCAGTTGCAGCATTTGCATATAAACAAACAAATAGGAACGAATGAATATGTCTAGACAAAGATGACCAGAGCATGTCATCCTTGGCATCCAAACCTATTTATCTGTGTCTGTAGCATGTCTATCCGTAGTATCGACCCTCTTAATGAATACATACGAATTTTGGACGTGAACAAATACAAAAACATGCATGTGTTATATGTCAATCTATAGCTTAATGTGTATTCTTGGACGAAAACTGCATTTAAATCAGCAATGTTTTGACAAAATACTGGCTAGACTTAGCTCCCTGTAGTTATCTGTTCCATGTACAATTGCCTCATAGTATCGGACCTTCTAATTGGTTGCTAAGATTTCTTACTATGCGCATGTGCTTCTTCTAAAAAAGTAACTTAATAGGAAAACGAAACTTTTGTTCATGTTGTTCTTAAAATAGTTTTACATTTTATTTGAAAAAAAAAAGCGGCATACAGTATTAACCATTTGATATAGCTACTATGATTACAATTAAAAAAACACTAACTTAACAGCATTTCTCGAAGGTTTTTCGTTAAAGGAACGATGCTATGAAGAGGACCGATACTATGAGAGTAAGGGATATATCAAAATAAAATGCTTGAATATCTATAAAGCACTCGTTATTTATGGGAATCATAGTACTATATAGAATGACGATTTGCAATATGTAAAGCACACCGCACCTTAATTATTACATGTTGTTGATATTATGATTGTGAAGTAGTATGTGTTGAGATTGCTAGCCAACTGATTAATGCACGCATGCACTTTCTTTAGATAAAAGCGAGTTGTGTTCTTTGTCAATAAAGACACCATCACGTGACTCTAATTATGAATGTATACATTTTAAATTCTAAATAAAAACGATTATCACGACGAAATGATTTATCGATTATTCCAAAAACGAGGCTAGCGATGTGCAATTCTAACACTTCAATAGTGATATTATTTATAGCGTACATGGCGACGAAACCCTTTCCGATGTCATTCATCTCAGCTCATGCTTTCCCTATGATATGCTGCTCATTTCCACGGTTGTCAATGTCACTATTAGTGTTGAGGTCTAGTATAACAGTGATAATGCTCCTCATTTCCACGGTTGTCAATGTCACTATTAGTGTTGAGGCCTAGTATAACAGTGATGATGCTCCTCATTTCCACGGTTGTCAATGTCACTATTAGTGTTGAGGCCTAGTATAACAGTGATGATGCTCCTCATTTCCACGGTTGTCAATGTCACTATTAGTGTTGAGGCCTAGTATAACAGTGATGATGCTCCTCATTTCCACGGTTGTCAATGTCACTATTAGTGTTGAGGCCTAGTATAGCAGTGATGATGCTCCTCATTTCCACGGTAATCAATGTCACTATTAGTGTTGAGGTCTAGTATAACAGTGATGATGCTCCTCTTTGATCTGTCTTCTATAATGGTTTACAGTCTGTTGTAAAAGTTGTCTTTCTCGTTCTCTTTACTGTCTTTCGTCGGGGCATAGCACCTGATTATGTCCACCTTATTTCTATTCTTCTTTGTGTGGAAAGAGGCAATCATAATCCGTGGCCCGTGCACCTCCCACCCTATAAGCGCTCTCTGTGTCGACATGGAAAGAATTGGCTATCCCTAGATGTGTACTGCATCCTCTTGCTCATGTCCCAAGAATATCAATGAATCACCGGAAGTCAGCTTGTCTTGAATCGCTGATTCATTGAGGTTAAGGTAAAACTTTCTCAGCTCTACGTCCCGGTCTCGTCCATGGTTTGCACGTGCCATGTACTGATGGCGGTGGTGGTCTTGTATGGGATGATGTTGTTAGGCCTTACGACGTCTTATTGATTGGCTTTCAGCGCCCGGCGTCATACGCCCTCAAGCTGGAGGTCAATTCAGGTCTGAGATGTCTGTTGTCATGCTGTAATGCGTTATTGTTGCTACATGTTGCTGGTTTGTCACAGGGTAGCTAGCCATGGTTCTAGCCATTTTTCTAGCCATACGTCCAACTTTCATCCTTGATCAGTCGTGCTTTTGGCCATCTATATCGGAGTGGAACTAAAAGTCGTCGCACAAGTAAATGTTTAAGTCATAGCATGGTGAGCGAAAGGGACCTTCAGCTCTTTATTTTCGATATGCGAACGTAACAAGGCGCGTGTATTTTAAACACATATTTGGAGTTTCTGTTATACATAGTAAGTAAGGTTTCACATAAAATCGAACGACAAAAACCCTAGGCGTTGATTCATAATTGCATCAAAACTGAGTGTTTTTTTAAATGCAGCCTATTTGATTATATAATGAAGGTTTGTTCTAGATATACATTCTTTTTATACAAGCATAAATATCTGGAGATATTATTGTTTGAACAAATATTTATTTTTATATTAATTTATTTTTTTTTAGATATACTAGTAGTGTCATACATATTACTTTTTGTTTTTTGACGTTGATAACATTTATAAACAAAGTAAAGTTCGTCAAACCGTTGTTAAAAGGCCAATATACGACATATTGGAGTTCTGATTCGAACGACTTAATATATTTTCTTCGACTTCACATTAATTGAAAAAACGTAGACGTACATCTGTGATGGCAAAACTGCACGATTGTGTATGTTAATTTGCTGTTTGATGTTATTACTGGTGTTTGTTTGTTGTTTTGTGTGCAAAATCAAATGGTCTTAACCTTTAAAACGACAGCGCGAATCTAGCACAATTTTAATTATAATTATAAATGTTGAAACGTTTAAACAAATTATTATTTAACGTGAAGAATACAAATGGCAACGCGGAATGTTCGAACTTTCAGAATTTGTAAGTATTAAATTGTACACAAGAAGCTGTTCATAAAGTTAAGTGTTTGTTAATAAATCGTCACACTTTTAATATGAAATATCGACCTCGTGGCTCAAATGATTGAACTGATATGGAATCACATAACTGTACAATGAAATGTTCGTACGGCGTTGAGGTCAGCCACATACTAATTAGCGAACATTAATTCAATGAAAACTAACGAATGTTTGTTTCGAAGTTTATGAGGTCGTTCCACGCCTGGGGCTAATGATGTGAGATTCCCGAAGTTGTCCAAGCACTTAATTAACTTACTGGACTTGCTAAAAGATGGACACATTTATAACTATGCCTACATACCTGCATTGTCAAGCCGCTTCGATTTTCATTGAAATGTATTTAATTTTTGTTGCGTTCTTTTGCTATGGGGTAAAGCCCGATTATCCGAAGGAAACCCCGCCCATATGGTATGGTGACCATGAACACGCGCCGGGATCGGGGGTTGAACCCGGGTCGCCTTTATGAAAAGCTCGTGTATCAACCACCGCTTGAATCGTACAACCCTTTGGCAAAAGAGCGACACTTCGGTAATTGATATGGTCAGTGGCTTTTTATAGGTTCTTTGCTTTTCATTTAATTATACAAAATTATGTTACAGACTCTACACATAACCAAAGATATCTAAGATTGAATGTGTACTGTTGATTTTTTCTGCATCCAGCGTGTAGAAATCTCCAGTATATTTATTTAATTAAACATGTGTAACAACTTCTACACTTCTGAAAATAATCTGTTTCAGGTTGATTACAATTTTGTATGAACACAAATATTAAATATGAAAAGCACACGGATCCAATTATAATATTATTTGGTCACTTCACATATTAACGTAATGAATTAATTTTAAGGTGCATACTCAGTCAATAAATACGTTATTTATGTAGACTAGCTACGCCCATGTCTGTATTATACCGGGCACTTAAACAGTAAACGATTTCATGTCTTCACATACTGACCCATATACAAATAAAGTCTAATTATGAAGCATTAACAAAGTATACAGACAAACCACTAATGTGTGGTGTCTTTAACGCTGAAATACAAGTAGGGTACACTTTACAAACCGTAACATTGATTAGCCAATTTTAATAATTTCAGTTTATACTTATTCAATGAAATTATGTGTTTGAACTTAAGTAAAAGGTAATTTTGATATTATCTAATTGTCTGTCTGGCATTTGTGCCCATGAATAGAGATTCCAATTGATAAAGCGTTATCGGAAAAGCTGTGATCTTTTACGATACGATGTATTCATAATGTGACAACACTCGTGTTTCACATTCCCAATTTTAGCGATATGACAACGGTATAAAGTATCGATGAATCCAAAACGAGACTCACGATCTTCATTTTAAGCTCGGCTGTTTTCGGAGAAAACCCGGGACATTGTCATAGCCGTCCGCCGTCATCGCGCTACAACCTTAACATTTTGCTAAGTGCTTCCACCTACAATTTTGAAACTTTATATGTAGATGCACCTTGATGAGTTCTACACGCCACACACATTTTTGGGTCACTACGTCAAAGGTCAAGGTCACTGTGACCTCTAAAAAATATTCTGACAGGCTTTTATTTATTCAAAACTGCACCCGCAGCCGAGCGTTGGTACCCGATATGCGGTGCTCTTGTTTTTATGGTCACTACTACTTTCAGATACACAGCGACCATTTTATGTACTTTATCTTTAAATAAATTGTAAATGTATGTCTTAATAAACTTAATAAACGTATTAATAAAACATTATGATAAGTGCTTTTATATTAATAGTTAAGTGTTACTCATAAGATACCTGTTAATTTAGACCAGTGTTTTTGAGTGAGATAGGCAGTCGAAGTATTGCTGCAAAACCTTTTCTAATGATTTAAAAGACTTTAATCTTTGTTTATCTGAACTCGTGACCACTTTTCGACCAGAATGTGAACAACGGGGTCCTGATTTTAAGATAACTGACGGTAATTACGCATGTAACATATCAATTAACGCAGTAATCCAGAGGCCACTGTCTTGACAATAAATGCTACTTATTAATACAGGAAATTTTGTAAATAGTGAGGGATCAATAAAGTGAAGCTAAAAGTAAATTTTTATTTATTTAAGACCTCACATATATAATACTACTCGTGATAAGAAATACATTTTTTAAACATAGAAATGCAATAAACACTTGTTTTTTTGGTTGTTGTTTTTTTGTTTGTTTGGTGGGAGGGGGATGTTTGTATACTTTTAAAATATTTTTGGTATATATCAAAGGAAAATTAGTTTCACGCCTTTCAATAGTCTTAGGTAACACAGAACATTGATGCTGATCAATTTGTTGGACTCCTTGTGTGAAATGTTTAAAAAAATCACCGCATTTAAAATAATCTTTATAGTATTTAGACTTTATTGTATATTTTTTTTCGTTTTATTTTGTTGCTTAGCGGTATTTGTGATAATCTGTGTGCATACACAATTCATTTCTCATCGTTCAAACTTTGTTTGAGTATAACACTATATTTACATAAGATTTATATTTATAGCTGTAACTTAATGCTTAATGTTTGTCGTCTGCGCCTTCGTTTCTCATTCGGGCATTCTGTGTCCTCCCACAGGTCAATGATATTCACGGATGTAGCTGAACTACAATATGTGTCGCGTTCTGAAAAAACTGGGCTTAAGGCTTGTGCGTAAAGTGTCGTCCCAGATTAGCCTGTGCAGTCAACACAGGCTAAGCAGGGACGACACTTTACGCCTAAACTTGATTTTCGGTAAGGAGGGATTTTTTTGAAACGGAAAATGTCACAAAAGCGAAAAATCGCGTCCCTGATTAGCCTGTGCGGACCTGGGACGACACTTTACGCACATTCATTATGCCCAGTTTTCTCAGAACACGACACATATAAACAATTCCATATACCCAACCAATTAATAAAAATTTATTTACGTAAATTCCAATATTAAATTTGCGTATAAACGATATATTTGAGTAAAATAAATTAACTAGATAAATTATGGTAGGATGCAACTAACTGCGTTCACTGAGGCCTGTTTAATATCCACCATGTATTCTTTTACAGTAATAAAATATATACAGTTGTATTATTTTCTTTCAACACCTACGCCCGTACCGACATCACATAATACATTTATTTGTTATAAATTAATAAAGTGACAATAGAGAGATACATAAAGACGTCGTATCAGCCCATCGTTAATGGTGAAATACTACAACATATTCAGAGCCCCACGATGAACCGCAAACTGCACCAGATTTTAACACCGTGAAATTCATTGAAATTATTTGAGAATGTCGATATAATCAGTATTAATTTAATCCAGTTTGCAAACGTATATAGTTCGTTGTTGTAACAACGATTTTCATATTTTTTGTTTATTCCAAAACTTCGGACACATCTATAAACAGGGCACAGAATCAGCGGGGTTTTCAGGGCTTCACACACGGGCTGGACAGAATGTAAAAACACCTTTAAGAACTTGATTTGTGCAAATATCTCAAGTTATTGAAATTCATTTGCCGAATCCTTGAGTGCACAAAAGACAGTTTTTCTTGCCGTTTGCGCAAATATCATAACGTATACGAATTAATCCTTGAATACGTCTGAAATCGGTGACAAAATTTCACGTTGCGTGAAGCATTACCGTACAAATGAATGCAGTACACATAGAATTTTTTAACAAGAACACCTGCTAATTAAATGAAGCACCGGTAAGTATGATGTATTTCACACTGCAATAAGGAGCATAATGCACAAGTTGAAATTTTTAAGAAAAATTAATTTAAAAATGTTATTCGAAAAAGCACCTCGTACCGGTTCCCACAAAGTCACGTGATCCTGCACCCTGTAAAAAGAAGAACGATTCATGATGCGCTGGGTATAATGTCTGCGTTAATTCATATGCATGCATTCGGGCATAGATTGTCCAGTCGTTAAGAGTATTCATTTTAATGGAGCTGTTGCATATGTACTTTCGGTTTCAACTGAATGGCTTTACATGTCGCCCACCCTCATTTAAAGGTAAATATCGGCACATGTGTTCAATTAACCATACAAAGAGGTAATAGTTTACATGACTAGCCAAAGATGACCAGCGCGTTTGCTCTTGACATCATAACGTATGAGTCCGTGTTAATTGTATCATAACATATGTTTTCATAAATCGAAATAATTCAGTACGGTATTGAAATAATATTATTACACATAATGACGGCACGCAGAATTTTAAGCAAAACCAAAGATTGTTACTAATTTTTATTATTGTGTCGTGCTATTTGTTAAGGTCTTTAGCCAACTCATATATGCATGCATGTAATACAGATGAAAGCGGATTGTAAGCGGATTGTATTCGTAGTCGATAGAAAACCCAGAAAGTGATTAGAAAACTGAATATTAACTTACAACAAGCAGTGGATTTCAAATTGAAACGATGTCAAACAATACATGCATAAAGAAGTCTTCGCTACGCCCCTAACTGTTTTATGGAAAAATTTTGTGTACAGATATTACTTTCAGCTCTACATTTTGGATACACGAATTTAACGAGGAAATACCTACTTATAACTAACTCTGGAGTTTACATTCTAACCACTAAGTAACGTTTCACATGTTAAATCGATTTTTAAGCCCCCTAAGAATTGATTCAAAATTGCATTCGAATTAAGCATACATGGATTTGAAGCCAAGTTAATATGAAAATGGGTGTTTGTTCTCTTATTCATTCTTTGAATAAAAGCATGGATATTAGTTAATTACGTATTTTGTTGTATAATTTATGTTAGATATACCGTCTTAAATATAATTTATTGTTAATGAACTTTGGTTAGATTTATAAACGAAATAAATGTTGACTTACCGCCAGTATACTACAGCTTTGAGTTCTGGCGCGAACGTGTTAAATAAAATATTGATTTCGACGTCACTTTCATTGAAAAACGTCAACGGACATCTATGATGGCATTGCTTTGCTACATTTTTTAATGTTTATTGATTTTTTTAATGAAATTACTGGTTGTTGTGTGTGTGCAAAATAAGAAAGTCTTTATTTTGTAAACGAATATGTTATTCTAGTATTATGTGTATCATTATTATATATGTATACATTATATTTGCTGGTTAAATCACGCCACTCGATAATTTTATCCCGAACTTGAAAACGCTGCACGCTTGAACCTTCAGTTTGAATAAATATTTAATTATTCAGACGAAGGTGTTTATAAGTTTACAATGTTTGTTAACACTACACCCAACTAATAATATGAAATATGGCCGTCCGGGTATTTATGACCTAGATTGTAAAGTCGAATAACGTCTGACACTCTTCAATAAAGTACTCTTATGGCAAATGGTTCGACAATCCAATGCCAAATCTAGTTAGAAATAATATTTCAATTTAAAAGAACGCGAAGCTTTGGTAATTGATATTTTCAGTGGCGTTGTTATACGTATGTCACAGTAGGTTGTTTGCTCAGTGGCGTAGTTATATGTGTGTCAAAGTAGGAAGATTGCATAGTGGTGTAGTTATACTTGTGTAACAGTTCGTAGTTTGCTCAGTGGCGTAGTTATACGTGTGCCACAGTATATAGTCTGATCCGTGGCGTAGTTATACGTGTGTCACTGTAGGAACTTGCTCAGTAGCGTAGTTAAACTTGTGTGACAGTAAGTAGTTTGCTCGGTGGCGTAGTTATACTTGTTCCACAGTATATAGTTTGCTCAGTGGCGTAGTTATACTTGTGTCACTGTAGGTACTTTGATCAGTAGCGTAGTTAAACTTGTGTCACAGTTAGTAGTTTGCTCGGGGCGTAGTTATACTTGTGCCACAGTATATACTTTGCTCAGTGGCGTAGTTATACTTGTGTCACAGTAAGTAGTTTGCTCGGTGGCGTAGTTATACTTGTGTCACAGGATATAGTTTGCTCAGTGGCGTAGTTATACTTGTGTCACAGTAAGTAGTTTGCTCGGTGGCGTAGTTATACTTGTGTCACAGTATATAGTTTGCTCAGTGGCGTTGTTATACTTTTGCCACAGTATATAGTTTGCTCAGTGGTGTAGTTATACTTGTGTCACAGTATATAGTTTGCTCGGTGGCGTAGTTATACTTGTGTCACAGTATATAGTTTGCTCAGTGGCGTAGTTATACGTGTGTCACAGTATTTAGTTTGCTCAGTGCCGTAGTTATACTTTTGTCACAGTATTTAGTTTGCTCGGTGGCGTAGTTATACTTGTGCCACAGTATATAGTTTGCCCAGTGGCGTAGTTATTCGTGTGTCACTGTAGGTACTTTGCTCAGTAGAGTATTTAAACTAGTGTCACAGTAAGTAGTTTGCTCGGTGGTGCACTTATACGTGTGTCACAGTAGGAAGTTTGTTCAGTGGCGTGGTTATACTTGTGTCACAGTAGTTAGTTTGTTCAGTGCCGTAGTTATATTTGTGTCACGTAACGTTGTTTGCTCAATGGCGTAGTTACACTTGTGTCACAGAAGGGAGTTTGTTCAGTGGCGTTGTTATACTTGTGTCACAGTAGGTTGTTTTTTCAGTGGCGTAGTTATACTTGTGTTACAGTATGTAGTTTTCTCAATGGCATAGTAATACTTGTGTCACAGTATAAAGTTTGCTCAGTTGCATAGTTATACTTGTGACACAGTGAGTAGTTTGCTCAGTGGCGAAGTTAAACGTGTGTCACAGTAGGTACATTGCTCAGTGGCGTAGTTATACTTGTGTCACGATAGGTAGTTTGCTTAGTGGTGTAGTTATGTTTGTGTCACGGTAGGTAGTTTGCTCAATGGCATAGTTATTTTTGTGTCACGGTAGGTAGTTTGCTCAATGGCGTAGTTATACTTGTGTCACGGTAGGTAGTTTACTCAGTGGCGTAGATATACTTGTGTCATATCAGACAGTTGCTCGTCATTTTAATTGTAAAAATAATGTTACAAAGTGTTCAAATAAGTGAAAATTAGCTAAGATTGTTTGTGTACTAATGATATAGTACATGTAGTAATCACCAGTTTTTTGTACACATAAATCAGAGACGACACTTTCTGCATTAACTTGGTTTTTCACTTTAAAGAGATTTCCTTTAAACGTAAAAAGACTTAAAAGCGGAAAGTTTCGTCCCTGATCTGGACGAGACAGTACGCATGCGCATTCCGCCCGTTGTCACAGAGCAAGGTTCAAATATTTGTTACAGTTTAAAATATCAACGGAAACATTCCATTTAAGGTTTATAAAAGTAATGTTTTATATGTACATGTACGAAAATTAATAAATGCACTGCTTCTGTTAAGTTCTGGTTTTCGCCTTTCCCCCTAAAAGTTCAATCATATAAATTCCACAGGAGTGAATTTGGATGTGATACACATTGACGTTGTTTGTCAGATATTGCATTTTCATAGGATAATCGATATAACAATAATTGTATCATATAGACGTACACAGTTTCAACTTTGAGTCACATTTCAAGAAACCAATTGCAAGCAGGAAAACCACAAACCGGTAAAGGAAAAGCTATTTATATTTCTGTAAAGCATTACGGTATCCATAAATACCCTAGATTGTCGAAAATAAACAAAAAACAACCTTTGTCAACTCTTTGTAAAAACTTACAATCCCTTTTCCATCACAGATAATACACATTTATATTCAAATTCTCTCTTTATATTAAAAGCCGCATTCATCGCAAATTGTATTAAAAATGAATACCGAAACCGATACCCGGGATGTCACCTTTGCCTTTTAATAATGAAGCTATTCAGGTAAGATGATATGTGTTGCAGTTATCAACCGAAAATTAATTTCGCGAGCGCGTTCATTATAGCTAAACTGTATAAGGAGTCGCCTAATGGGGGCAGATGTAAACATTAAATTAAATATAACGTCGAAATAATATCATAGTATCATAATCACGGATACTGGTGCCAAACTTATGATTAATCTGCATTTTTATGTTACAACTATATCTGTATGTACCACTGACTATCTGTTAATTTCAAAGCATGCGTCTCGTTATAGCACTTTATACGTTATATAACACTTTATTTAATAAATCTGTGTTCTTGGCCAAAAATTCGATGTGTACTGCTTTCATATGCAGCACCCATCGTCAAATTTGGCACCGATTTCAGACGTTTTCAAGGAGTTATTGTTAAATCTTAAGATATCGACCCAAATTTAAAGAAAAACTGTCCTTTATGCACTAAATACTTTTGCAAATGTGTTTTAATAAGTTGAGATATTTGCAAAAATAAAGTTCTTAACGGTTTGTAAACATTCTGTCCAGCCCGCGAATAATACCCTAAAAAACCCGTTGATTCTGCACCCTGTATACTGTAGTGTGCCTTCCATTTTGACAGGTTAATTACACTTAAAGTTGTATGAAAACACATTTAAAAATAGGAAAAGCACACGAATCCGTTTTAAAAATAAATTATTGCGTTAATATTTGAAGTGACTAAATAATATTTTGTGTGCATACTCAGACAAAACATACATGTTTATGTAAACAAGCTATGTCCATCTCTGTAATATACCGGACACTTTAACATTAAACGATTTCATGTATTCACATACTGTCCCTTATAAAAATAAAGTCTAATTATGAAGCATTAACACAGTATACAGACTACTGCAGTAACCACTAATGTGTTGTGTCTTAAACGCTGAAATACAAATAGGTTACACTTTCAAAACCGTAACATTAATTAGCCAATTTGAATAATTTCAGCATATACTTATTGAATGAAATCATATGTTTGAACTTAAGTAAAAGGTAATTTTGATATTATCTAATTGTTTGTCTGGCCTTTGTGCCCATGAATAGAGATTCCAATTGAAAAGCGTTATCGGAAAAGCTGTGATCTTTTACGATATGATGTATTCATAATGTGACAACACTCGTGTTTCACATTCCCAATTTTAGAGATATGAGAACGGACTAAAGTATCGATAAATCCAAAGCGAGACTAACGATCTTCATTTTTAGCACGGCTATTTTCGGAGAAAACCCGAGGTATTGTCATAGCCAGCCGTCCGCCGTCGTCGTCGTGCTAAAACCTTAGCATTCTGTTTGGGTTTTAACATTGCCTCTAGAATAAAAGTGCTTCCACCTACAACTTTGAAACTTTATATTTATATGTATCTTTATGAGTTCTACACGCCACACCCATGTTTGGGCCTTTAGGTCAAAGGTCACTGTTACCTCTAAAAAAATCTGACAGGCTTTTATATATTAAAAATTACACCCGCAGCCGAGCGTTGGCACCCGTTATGCGGTGTTCTTGTTATAATGGTCACTTCTACTTGCACATACACAGCGAACATTTTATGTTTTATCTTTAAATAAATTGTAAATGAATGTCTTAATAAACTTTATAAACGTTAAAATAAAACATTATGATACGTGCTTTTATATTAATAGTTAAGTATAACGCATTAGATACCTGTTTATTTAGACCAGTGTTTTTTTTATTGAGATTGGCAGTCGACGTATTGCTGCAAAAACTTTTCTAATGATTTAAAAGACTTTCATCTTTATTTATCCTTCCACCGCATTGATATCTGTCTGATATAACGCTGCCTGATATATTTTTATATCATGGTCAACAGGAAGTTCTTATATCAGTCGATGTTTGGAGTTATGTGGGATTAGCAATAAAGTCAACAATTTATATCAACATAAATCAGGCTCAACAAAAGAAACAATTTGATACCTAGAATGGACATATTTTATTCTAGTTTAAAGTCATAAATCACAAATACGTTTATTTTGTAAAAAATCACTACAGCCTGCACTACAAAAGTTAAATGACGTCATCAATGGGGCAATAAATCTTAAATATCGATAGTCATTGCACTCGCAAGTGTTGCACAGAAAGTCAAGACAAATGATAACTGTATGCTTATCCTCACCTATTTAAAAAGAACGATTTAACACGCTTATGTCAATATTGACATCATCATCAAAATGTCAATTTAAATACACATTTCAAAAACGGCGTCTCCAAATTATTCGGTGAAGGTTGTTCTCCGATTAAATTTGTCGCTGCAGTCCATCCCTGATCTCTAATTCAAGACGTTTATAATTAAAGCGTTTGCACTCTTCCCATTCATAATGCAAACAACTTTTTTTCTCTATACGATGTTTAAAATGCGCGATTATTCGTGTCGTCTTTTCGAACGCCGTTGCTACATGTATGTCAACGTATAAAAGCCGGATCAGCAAAATCAGCGGGGATCCGTACATTTAAAATATAAAAAACGGATTGTTTTGCAGATTTTTTATTAAAATGCGGTATGATAAACAGCAATCCTCGCCGTTATATTATTCTAAGCCTCGCCTGATATATTACAAAACGATGGGGCAGTAACCTGTTATACTATAAATATCTGAAATCCTGACCACTTTTCGACCAGAATGTGAACAATGGGGTCCTGATTGTAAGATAACTGATGGTAATTACGCATGTACCACATCAATTAATGCAGTAATCCAGAGGCCACTGTCTTGAAAATAAACGCTACTTATTAATACAGGAAATTTTGTAAATAGTAAAGCATCAATGAAGTGTAGCTAAAAGTAAATTTTAATTTATTTACGAATATAATCGTGCTCGGAATGAGACAAAAAGTATGAACTGGACGTGCCTTTTTTGTACGAAGATATATTAAGTGTTGATATATTGATCTCGGTTGTGTACGCAAAGACGTCGCCGGTACATAGAAATGCAATAAACACTCTTTTTTGGAGGGGGGGGGGGGTGTTTGTATACTTTAAAGTATTGTTGGTATTCATCAAAGGAAAATTAGTTTTACGCCTTTCAATAGTCGTAGGTAACACAGAACATTGATGCTGATCAATATGTTGGACTCCTTGTGTAACATGATCACCGCACTCAAAATAATCTTTAAAATATTTAGACTATATTGCATTGTTTTCTTTTTTATTTGTTGCTTATCGGTATTTGTGACTGTCTTTGTGCATACAAATTATTTTTTCATCGTTCACTCTTTGTTTGAGCATAACACTACATTTATATAAGATTTATAGTTTAAAGCTGTAACTTAATGCTAAGTGTTTGTCGTCTGCGCATTCGTTTCTCATCCGGGCATTTTGTGTCCTCCCACAGGTGATAGTTACTGATGTAGCTGAACTGAACTTAACAAAAATATCTGATATTCCCAACCAATTAATAAATCAAAGCGCTGTAGGAGCCGAAGGCCTGGGGCTAGATTTAGTGTGCTTGGGAATAAGTTTAGTGACTTAACTGAAGTAAATGTAAACGGATCCACGCTCTTTTACTGTCAGATACAGCGAACATGTATGCTGACCTTGTAAGGTTGAAGGTTTAGCGAAAGAAGTATAGCAACGTAAAATGCATTTAGGATGTATTGTCCGAACTTCTCCCTTTGTCCGGATTTATACCGATTGACCCTAGCGGTTGAGTGCAGAAGCTCAGAGACTGTAAGAAAAGACAAAATTTGTGAATATACACCAGTGTACATAGACGGCGGAGGACTACATAATACTAGTGGTGGGAACGATAACCTTTTGTTCAACCCTACAGATCTGGTAGAGGTTCGTCTAGATAGGCGTTGAAGATATACAACAACAACAACATGACCGCACAAAACTGTTATTGTTGGCGTTAAATAAATCACTTTCAATAGACTTAAATAGATTTCTATTACATAATTAACAGATCAGGAAACACTCATACTTCCTTTGTAATGTGTAAACAAAAGAAAATCCACTTACCCTGATAAAGAAACGGTGTACAGATTGTGTACTTTGTCTCACGTAGAACTTTTCGCGCTCGATCTGCGCAGTAAAATACCATATCCGGTTACTTGTGTATTTCCGAAAATGGTCGTGAATATGTGTTGTTGTTTTTTCATTTTCTTTTTTTTCTGGAATGTATTGTTAACGCAAAATAAAATAAAAATATTTTAAAATATGTTTTTCAAGATAATGTCTTCAAAAAATGTCTCAGAAAAAAATCTTCTTACTTTATACGTAAACTCTCGTATCTTTTCGGTCTGGACCGTCAAGTGAAGAACTTTTTCTTGCATGAATATGTAAACAATAAAAACTAAGTCGTAGCCAATGCTTAGCAATTTTGCTTAAATAATATTTTTTACACTTTTTATGACACTGTCATGTTATATTGTGATGTTCTGTATTTACAAGGCGGGTTATTCAGATCTGCGAAGAACTACTTTTATTGCGCATGAATTAAGTGGTAAATCGGAGTTTGGGGAATTTAGTTTTTGGCAGCCAGCCGATTCGGATAGGCTCAGAAAATTGGTATCATTGCTATGGCCTTGGGGCTACGCCCCAGGCCAAAAATCATCAACGCAAAAGCCAATATTAAATTTGCGTATAAACGTACATGTTTGAGTAAAAAAATTTTTTAGATAATGTATAGTAGGATGCAACTAACTGCTTTCATTTATATATTTTTTTTTTTCAACACCAACGTCTGAGTTAACGAGATCACATTTACATTTTACTTGTAATAAATTGATAAAGTGACAATAGAGAGATACATAAAGACGTAATATCAGCCCATCTTAAATGGGGAAATACTACACCAACCTATTCAGAGCCGATGAACAGCAAACTGCACCAGATTTTAGCACCGTGAAATTCATTGAAATTATTTGAGAATGTCGATATAATCAGTATTAATTTAATCCAGTTTGCAAACGTAGATAATTCGTTGTTGTAACAACGATTTTCATATTATATTGTTATTCCAAAACTTCGGACACATCTATAAACAGGGCACAAAATCAGCGGGGTTTTCAAGGGTTCATAAACGGGCTGGACAGCATGCAAAAACACCTTTAAGAAGTTTATTTGTGCAAATATCTTAAGTTATTGAAATACATTTGCAAAAACATTGAGTGCATAAAGGACAGTATTTTTTGCAGTTTGTGCCAATATCATAAGGTATAAGAATAAATCCTTGAATACGTCTGAAACCGGTGACAAAATTTCACGTTGCGCGAAGCATTACCGTATAAATGAATGCAGTACACACATAATTGTTTAACAAGAACACATGCTTATTATATAAAGTACCGGTTAGTATGATGTATTTCACACTTCAATAAGCAGCAGAAATGAACAAGTTGAAATTCTTAAGAAAAATTAATTTAAAAAAGTTATTCGAAAGAAGCGCCTCCTACCGGTTCCCACAAAGTCACGTGATCCTGCACCCTGGAAAAAGAAGAACGATTCATGATGCACTGGTTATTATGTTAATTCATATGCACGCCTTCGGGCAGAGATTGTCCAGTCGTTAACACTTTTGAGTTAAATAGACCTGTTACATGTGTACTTTTGGTTCCAACTGAATGGCTTTACGTGTCGCCCACCCTCATTGTAAGGTAAATATCGGCACATGTGTTCAATTAACCAAATTAACCAAACAAGGAAGAAAGAGTGAACATGATTAGCCAAAGATGACCAACGCGTTTGCTCTTTACATCATAACTTACGATTTCGTGTAAAGTGTATCATAACATATGTTATCATACCTCTAAAGAATTTAGTACGGCGTTGAAATAATATTATTACACATAATGACGAGATGACGACACGCAGAATATTAAGCGAATTTTGCAGTGCTATCTGTTTAGGTCTCTAGCCATGGTTTATGTGCATGCATGTACTACAGATGAAAGCGCATTGTGTTCGCTGTCGATAGAAGCTCCAGAACATGACTCGAAAACTGAATTATAACTTACTAAAGAAGCGGTGTTCAAATTGAAACGATGTCAAAAGAATACCTGCATAAAAATGTCTTCGCTACGCCCCTAACTGTTTTGTGGATAATATGGTGTACATATATTACTTTCAGCTCTACATTTTGGATACACGAACTTAACGAGAAAATACCTACTTTAAACTAACTGTGGAGTTTACATTCTAACCAGTAAGTAACGTTTCACGAGTAAAATCGAATGTTAACCCCCTATGTATGGATTCAAAATTGCATTAGAATTGAGCATACATGGATTTGCAGCAAAATTGATATGATAATGGGTGTTTGTTCTCTAATTCTTTTAATAAAATAATTGGTTTAGTTAGATATCTTTTAATTGTTACGTTTTTTTTTAATTATTTTATTTTAGATATACCGTTTTAAATATAATTTATTATCGATGAACTTTTGTAAGATTTATAAACAAAAAAAATTGACTTACCGCGAGTGTACTACAGATTTGAGTTATGATGCGAACGTGTTAAATAATATATTTACTTCGACGACACTTTCATTGAAAAACGTTGACGTACATGTATTCATGATGGCATTGCTACATAGTTAATGTTTATTGATGTTTTTGTTAAGGAAATTACTGGTTGTTGTGTGTGCGTGTGCAAAATCAGACAGTCTTTATCTCTAAAACGAATATTGTATTCTTGTACTATGTGAACAATTATTATATATATGTATACATTCTAGTTTTTATTTAAAACACTCCGCTCGATACGTTTATCATGAAATGGAAAGCGCTGCATGTTAAACATTCAGTTTGTACGAATATTTCATTGTTCAGAAGAAGGTGTTTATAAGTTTACAATGTTTGTTAACATTACACCAAATATTAATATGAAATATGACCGTCCGGGTATTTATGACCTATATTGTAAAGTCGATTAACATCTGACACTCTTCAATAAAGTATCCTTAAGGCGTATTGTTCTACAATTCAATACCAAATCTAGTAAGAAATATTATTTCAATTAAAAAGGAGGCCACGCTTTACTTATTGATATTTTCAGTGGCGCAAATATACGTGTGTCACAGTGTGTTGTTTGCTCAGTTCCGTAGTTTACTTGTGTCACAGTATGTAGTTTGCTCAGTGGCGTAGTTATACTTGTGTCACAGTAGGTAGTTTGCTCAGTGGCGTAGTTATACTTGTGTCATGGTAGGAAGTTTGCATAGTGGTGTAGTTATACTTGTTTCACGGTAGGAGGTTTGCACAGTGGCGTAGATATTGTTGTGTCACAGTAATTAGTTTTCTCAGTGGCGTAGTTATACGTGTGTCACGGTATGAAGTTTGCAGGGTGGCGTAGTTATACTTGTGTCATAAGTAGGTAATTTCTCTCAGTGTTGTAGTTACACTTGTGTTACAGCAGATTCCAGTTTCCTCAGTGGCGAAGTTATGCTTGTGTCACAGTAGGTTCTTCGCTCAGTGGCGTAGATATACTTGTGTCATATTAGATAGTTTGCTGTTCATTTTTATTATAAAAATGCAAAGTCTACACATTACCGAAGAATAGCTTAGATTGTATGTGTACTATTATATATTTGCATTCAACGTGTAGATATCACCAATTTTGGTACAAATTAATCAGAGACGACACTTCCCGCCTTGAAGAGACTTCCTTTTAACGTAAAATGCAATAAAGCGGAAAGGTTCGTCCCTGATCTGGGACGTGCATTCCGCTCGTTTTCACAGAGCAAGGCTCACATATTTATAATATTTAAGAAAATCTATGGAAACATTCTATTTTAGGTTTATAAAAGTAAATATTTATATGTAAACGTAAAAAATATGACAAACGCACTGCTTCTGTGAAATTCTTGTTTTCGCCATTTCCCCCCAAAAGTTTAATCATATAAATTCCACAGGAGTGGATTCGGATGTGATAGGTTTACACATTTGACGTTGTTTGTAAGGGATCGCATGTTCATAGGATAGTCGAAATAATTTTATCCTATAGACGTACACAGTTTCAACTTTGAGTCACATTTTAAGAAACCAATTGCAAGCAGGGAACCACAAACCGGTCAACGCAAAGCTATTCATATTTCTGTTAAGCATTATGGTATCCATAAGTACCATAGATCGTCAAATATAAACAAGAAACAATCTTTGTCAACTATTTGTAAAAACTAACAATCCATTTACCATCACTGTCAGATGTCAAACACACTTTATATTCAAATTCAATTATGTCTTTATATCAAAGCCGCATTCAACTCAATATCTATTCAACACCGAACTTGATACTCGGGATGTCTTTTTTACCTTTTAATATTGAAACTATTCAGGTAAGATGATATGTGTTACAGTTATCATCCGAAAATAAATTTCCCGAGCGCGTTCATTGTAACTAATTCTAAACGCTATAAGTGTCGCCTAGTGGTGGCAGATTTAAAAATTAAAATAGAAACTTCGAAATAATTTCAAAGTATCATAATCATGAATACTGTTAAAACCAAACATATGAGTATTCTGTATGTTTATGTTACAACTATATCTGTATGTACCACTGACTATCTGTTAATTTCAAAGCATGCGTCTCGTTATAGCATCTCATTATCTTCACAGTTATTGCGGAATCAAGTCTGTTGTCCCATCTCATTATCTTCACAGTAATTGCGGCATCAAGTCTGTTGTCCCACCTCATTATCTTCACAGTTATTGCGGAATCAAGTCTGTTGTCCCATCTCATTATCTTCACGGTTATTGCGGCATCAAGTCTGTTGTCCCATCTCATTATCTTCACAGTTATTGCGGAATCAAGTATGTTGTCCCATCTCATTATCTTCACAGTTATTGCGGAATCAAGTCTGTTGTCCCATCTCATTATCTTCATAGTTATTGCGGAATCAAGTCTGTTGTCCCATCTCATTATTTTCAAAGTTATTGCGGAATTAAGTCTGTTGTCCCATCTCATTATCTTCACAGTTATTGCGGTATCAAGTCTGTTGTCCCATCTCATTATCTTCACAATTATTTCGGAATCAAGTCTTTTGTCCCATCTCAAGTACATTTTACTAAAGTAAACAACGTTCATGACTTATTTTACGGAAATACGATTTTTTGTCACGTAGAAGAAAAATGATTATACTGTGTAATCAAACTATCTCACAATTAAATGAGAAATTTTGTGGGTTTTTTTTACTTCAACGAGACATTTATTTTAAAGCTTTTTTCACACATAAGATTAGTTTCTCGTCTTTAACTGTTTAATAATAACATAATAATGGGTTTATATGATATTTATAGCTGTGACTTAATTCTTAGTTATTGTCGTCTGCACCTTCTTTTGTACCGCATCCGGGCATTTACAGTCGTCTCACGGGTCTACTATAACGATGGCGTATCTGAACTTAATTCTTTATGTATTCAGATTATTATGATTTTAATGACTAATAAAAAGAAGAGACGGATGCAGCGGTTTCAGTCAAATATATGATTTATTGAATGTTGATATGTTTTATGTGATTTGCTTATAATGTAGTATGCCCGCCATTTTGACATTACTCGGTTCTCCTTACTATATCGGTCGCTAAAAATGTGCATGTTTGTACATTGACATTATCTATTCGCTGTTGTCTGCCACGTGACCATATTGCTTCGTCGTCGTATCTTAGGTCACGTGTTTAATCTTTATTAATACTTGCTTACTTAGTACAAACCTTTTTATATTTATGAAACTCTTTGAAAATGTTTATATTTGTATAAATCTGGAAAGTAGAATGCACGATGGAACAGATCTCCGTCCATGCATATGCATTCAAAGTTAAAAAAATCATTGTTCAACAATGAAAGCTATTTGTTTCAGGACTAGCACATGTCGGTTCTATAGGAGGACGCTTAAACAATACACGCTGCACAATTTCAAGGACAGTAATGATTGAACTATTTCTTGTCGGAGGGTTATTGGCATTTGCGTTATATGCCTGTAGCAAGAAAACACTTCGGTCAGATGGTAGGAAGGTTCCGCCCGGGCCCGACCAATCCCTAGTGTTCGGCAATTTTAAGGTGAGATTGACTAGCGCACGTTAGTGTTCGGCAATTTTAAGGTGAGATTGACTAGCGCACGTTAGTATTCGGCTATGTTAAGGTGAGATTGACTAGAGCATGGCGTTTTCCTTTTCAAAATGCAAACACATGTAACGTTATAACGATGCCCCCAGCATGGCCATGCGAATGCCACTCATGTAAGTCACCCATATTCAAATACTTGATCATGTAACATCTATTTACGAAGTCAAATCGAACTGAAGTTTTGATTATTTCGTCTTGAAAGAACGAATTTTATGGTGAAGAAAAATAGTTTAATCTCCACATGAGACCCATGCATTTGGACGTCAATTACGACCTCAAAACGTAGACATTGGTAATTTGAGATCCTATAAAAAAGGTGTGATAATTATAAAATATGCATTGTTATGAATCACAGAGACAACGATGGCGTCATTCGAAATTAATATCTTCATACACAAAGACCTCACTGTGGTTTGTCAAATGTTATACATAGTTTTTAATACACAATTCATTTTGAGGCTAAACGCTTAAATTTTTGTAAAGGTCAATTGTTGTAAGGACCATGGTGTACAACTTATACGACCGGTGAGTAACGAATACGATACTCACTTGCAAAAGCATTTAATAGACACATTGTTATAGTTTATCCTAAGAAACGTTCAGAAGAAAGTCTTTAAAGTTCAGACGACTCAATGTTACCATACGATCAGACTTATGTAAAAAATAAAAAAAATAAACTAACGTTTAAATAGATCTATGTTCTTCATACATGCTTTCACTTTAGGACATAGACACGGAGCGCGTGCATCAGAGTCTTCACGCGCTTGCCAAGAAGTACGGTACGATGATGAGCATACGTCTGCTGCGACGTAAAATTGTCGTCTTGAATTCGGCTGACGTCATCAACGAGGCGTTCGGGAGCGAACAGTACAAGGACCTTCTCAACGACAAGGCACAAGGTTTGAAATTTGAGACTTGTCTGGGGAAAACTGGGCAAAATGCGTTTGCGTAGTGTGTCGCCCTAGATTAACCTGTGTAGTCCGCACAGGCTAGTCCGGGATGACACTTTCCGCTTTTATGGTGTTTTTCGCTTAAAAGAAGTATCTTGGTACCGAAAATCCAGTAAAGGCGGAAAATATCGTCCCTGATTAGATTAGGCGGACTGCACAGGCTAACATTGGGCAACATGAATTGAGCCCCATTTAGACAGAACGCGGCTCGTTTGGACATTGGTGAAAACTTGCAATATATAATGCACCACTTCTTAAAACTGTGACAAAGTTAAACTTATAGACACCTTAGCGCATAAAATGAAAACACCAATTTGAAATGGGTTAAATAATAATGATTTGTAAATTAAACTTGTAAAATTTATGCTTCAATTCACGCGATATCTTCCTGCGTTCGTACCAATGGCACAGTAAAGTTTATATTGCATTCTCACCCAATGCGTTCATGCATAAACATGCATTTGAGTCGCGCTGTGTGTAAACGGGGAATACTGCGTGTGCGTAAATTGTCGTCCCAGATTTGCCCTGAGTCCGCACAGGTTAATCAGATACGAAATTTCCAATGTTATGGTGTTTTTAATTAAAAGGAAGTCTCCGCAAAATGAAAATCTAGTCAAGGTGGAAAATGCCGTCTCTGATTTGCTTGAATTTTACACACATACATTAAGCCCATTTTTCCTATTTCGCGACGTGTCCCGCATGAATCACCGACGCGAATAAAAATAGATCTACATTTACAATAAACTAAGGTGCAAATTAACCCATTTATGCCTAGTAGACTCTCCCATCCTTGTAAATTGGATCAATTTATTTCCAAAATTAGGGGTATCTAGTATATTTATTTCCATATTTAGAATATTTCTTACAGAAATTCTTTTAAGCAAACAGCGCAGACTCTGATAAGACGCCGCATCATGCGGCGTCTCATCTGGGGCTACGCTGTTTGCCAATGCCTTTTTCTAGACGCTAGGCATAAATGCGTTAAGCTGGAAAACTCATTTTTAATACAACAAGACTTTATAGCTTGACATGGAAATAAAATGTGTTTAGTATCAACACTTGATACAATATAGTAGTAATTCAAGTCCAGACACATAGGGAATAACAGTCTACTGTCACATCGTTGTGAAATATATCAGGTGAGAACCAAAATGAAAGAACGGGGAGGCTTTCCGAGGTTTTTTATTTTATTCGTGCCGAGCCTGATATTATTAAAAGATTATGATTATGAATCCTTGACAATGCAGATTAAAAAAGGAAACACTTGAATTTTATCGCCACGACGCTGCATTTTAGTGGGAGTGAATATGATGTTTGACGTTTGACCTGTTATTAATGTCGTCATGAGTGCCTGCGACAATATGTGTACAATATTTCGTGAGCGAAAATTCGGACAAATATGCTGTGTCTCTTTTTACTTTGATTATACAACTCATAGTCAGATCGTCGCACTACAAACTGCAATCGCGTTGATATGATATATTTTCCTTCACTCACGCAAGTGAAAGTCATACGCGCAATTGTTAAATCTTGCTCACGTAGAAGTGCTTCCCAAAATGCCATTGGTCGACAACCTGAAATTGCGCAAGCGAAGAACTTCATTTGCGCACTGTAAATGGAAAAAAGCGGATGTCACCGCCATGCCAAAGTAGACAAAAATAACTCCCCGCCGGTTGGTTCAATACGTACCTAGTGAACAACCAATCAGACGTCGTTATATTTTGAGTAAATCTTATTTTGCTTTAGCTACATTACACGTGTAAATCCATTGAAAACAATAAGATTCACCACTACGATTATCAACATACAACATCTTCTGGTGAGGTTTTACCTTCGCAAACAATAAGGAAGACTGCTACGATTACAAACACACAATTATCTCCCGTATCAGGTTTTACCATCACAAACAATAAGGTTAACTTCTCGATGAACAGCCTAGAATTGCCTCCCTTGTAAGGTTTCTACGGCACATATTGTCTACCTTGGCAGGTTTCTGCGGCATGTATTACATTTTCTGTATTTAAAATGTCAACCTGTATGTTCATCAACTGTGAGTTATGCAAGTAATACGAAATATTTACAGACCATTAAATGACAAGCTACCTTTGAATATACATGCCAAATGTAACGGCAATGTGTATTAATATAACTACAAGATTGCTGGTCTCGAAAAGGAAAAAACAAGATAGCTGGTTTCGCCAAATTATACTGTTTCGTACTGTGTAGTACTTCTATGGCAATTGGTCACTTGCCTTAAATAGAAGACCACAAAATTGTGTATAATTAGAATGCAATACTGCTTCAGCAGCTTTAGTTTCACTTCTTTATATTGAATCCCACAACAGTTTGATGTGTGCTGCGTGGGTGTAGTAACTTTTATCATACCACCGCATTGATATATGCCTGATATAACGTTGCCTGATATATTTTTTTTATATCGTGGTCAACAAGTTCTTATATCAGTCAATGTTTTGAGTTACGTGGGATTAGCAATAAAGTCAACAATTTCTATCAACATAAATCAGGTTCAACAAAACAAACAATTTGATATTAAGAAAGTACATATTGTATTCTTGTTTAAAGTCATAAATCACAAAAACGTTTATTTTCAAAAAAAAATCACCACAGCCCGCACTACAGAAGTTAAATGACGTCATCAATAGGACAATAAATCTTAAATATCGATAAAGTCATTGCACTCGCAAGTGTTGCACAGAATGTCAAGGCAAATGATAACTGTATGCTAATCCTCAACTATTTAAACAAACAATTTAACACGCTTATGTCAATATTGACACCATCATAAACATATCAATTCCAATACACATCACCAAAATGGCGTCTCCAAACTATTCGCACAGGGAGCAGTATCATAAATTTTCCCACCCCCCGAGCTTACCCCAGGGGTTCCAGATTGTTAAATGTACACCTATTGTGTATGGGTTGACTTTTCAACAACAAATATTGACAAAAATGCATAGTTTGAAAAAATAACCCTCGTTTATAATATATATAATAATAATATATAATACCTATACGAGGGTTATTTTTTCAATCTATGTATTTTTGTCAATACTCGTTGTTGAAAAGTCAACCCATACACAAAAGGTGTACATTTAACAATCTGGAACCCCTGGGGGTAAGCTCGGGGGGGGGGGGTAGGGTCCCGGGGGGGAGGGGGCAAATTTATGATACTGCTGCCTGTGACTATTCGGTGAAGTGTGTTCTTCGATTAAATTTGTCGCTGCAGTCCATCCCTGATCTTCAATTCAAGACGTTTATAATTAAAGCGGGTGTACTCTTCCCATTCATAGTGCAAACAACCTTTTTTCTCTATACGATGTTTAATATAAGCGATTCTTCGTGTCGTCTTTTCGAACGCCGTTGCTACATGTCTGTTAACATGTAAACGCCGGATCAGCAAAATTAGCGGGGATCCGTACATTTTAAATATAAAAAATGGAATGTTTTGCAGATTTTTAGGAAAATGTGGTATGATAAACAGAAAAACAGGTAACTGTCCCATCGTTTTATAATATATCAGGCTCGGCACGAATAAAATAACGGCTCGACAAGCCTCGCCTTTATATTATTCTAAGCCTCGCCTTATATATTACAAAACGATGGGACAGTAAACTGTTATTCTCTATGTATCACTGCACATATCTTCAATGTTTTCAGCCTTCAGAGGCTGGTGGCAGTATTGCTATTTTTATTATTTTTGGAAACCTTGTTTAAGACATTTCTTGTACCAAGATTCTTATACATTCTCTGTATTTATAATGATAACCTGTGTGTTCATGAATTGAGAGTTCTGGAAGTAATACGGAATATTTACAGACCATTAAATGACAAGCTGCCTTTTACCCTTACGTGTAAAATGCAACGGCAATGTGTATAAATTGGTGAGTTCGCCAAATTATAATTGTGTATGTTGTTTTGTATTGTGCCGTACTGTTTTGGCAATTGGTCACTTGCCTTAAATAAATGACAACGAAATTGTGTGTAATAAGAATGCAATTCTGCCCCAGCAGCTGGAGTTCCCCATCTTTATATTGTCCCCCTTGCCAGGTTTCTATGGCACATAGTGTCTCCCTTGTCAGGTTTCTATGGCACATAATGTCTCCCTTGTCAGGTTTCTATGGTACATAGTGTCTCCCTTGTCAGGTTTCTATGGCACATAGTGTCTCCCTTGTCAGGTTTCTATAACACATAATGTCTCCCTTGTCAGGTTTCCATGGCACATAATGTCTCCCTTGTCAGGTTTATACGGCACATAATGTCTCCCTTGTCAGGTTACTATGGCACATAATGTCTCCCTTGTCAGGTTTCTATGGCACATAATGTCTCCCTTGTCAGGTTTCTATGGCACATAGTGTATCCATTGTCAGGTTTCTATGGTACATAGTGTATCCCTTGTTAGTTTTCTATGGTATATAGTGTCTCCCTTGTCAGGTTTCTATGGCACATAGTGTCTCCCTTGTCAGGTTTCTATGGCACATATTATCTTCCTTGTCATGTTTCTATGGTACATAGTGTCTCCCTTGTCAGGTTTCTATGGCACATAGTGTCTGCCTTGTCAGGTTTCAATGGCACATAATGTCTCCCTTGTCAGGTTTCAACGGCACATAATGTCTCTCTTGTCAGGTTTCTATGTCACATTGTGTCTCCCTTGTCAGGTTTCAATGGCACATAGTGTCTCCCTTGTAAGGTTTCTATGGCACATAGTATCTCCCTTGTCAGGTTTCTATGGAACATAGTGTCTCCCTTGTCAGGTTTCTATGGCACGTAGTGTCTCCCTTGTCAGGTTTCTGTGGCACATAGTGTCTCCCCTGTCAGGTTTCTATGGCAAATAGTATCTCCCTTGTCAGGTTTCTACGGCACATAGTAACTCTCTTGTCAGGTTTCTATGGCACATAGTATCTCCATAGTCAGGTTTCTATGACACATAGTGTCTCCCTTGTCAGGTTTCTACGCCACATAGTGTCTCCCTTGTCAGGTTTCTACGGCACATAGTGTCTCCTTTGTCAGGTGTCTATGGCACATAGTGTCTCCCTTGTCAGGTTTCTATGGCACAGAATGTCTTCCTTGTCAGGTTTCTATGGCAAAAAGTGTCTCCCTTGTCAGGTTTCTAAGGCACATAGTGTCATCCTTGTCAGGTTTCTACGGCACATAGTGTCTCCCTTGTCAGGTTTCTATGACACATAGTGTCTGCCTTGTCAGGTTTCAATGGCACATAGTGTCTCCTTTGTCAGGTTTATATGGCACATAGTATCTCCCTTGTCAGGTTTCTACGGCACATAGTGTCTCCCTTGTCAGGTTTCTATGGCACATAGTGTCACCCTTGTCAGATTTCTATGGTACATAGTGTCTCCCTTGTCAGGTTTCTGTGTCACATAGTATCTCCCTTGTCAGGTTTCTATGACACATAGTGTCTCCCTTGTCAGGTTTCAATGGCACATAGTGTCACCCTTGTCAGATTTCTATGGCACATAGTGTCTCCCTTGTTAGGTTTCTACGGCACATAGTTTCTCCCTTGTCAGGTTTCTATGACACATATTGTCTCCCTTTTCAGGTTTCTACGGCACGTACCTGGTGTACGGACACGCAGACGTGCTTCTCGGGCCCTGCAGGGACCTCACGTTCCGGATTAAGGAAGTAATGAGCTTAGGGCTACGGCCCGCCATGGTACCGTCTGCTCTGGCGGGAGATTGCAGGAAGATGCTGGAGATGCTCGGGAAACACGGTTCAAACGACTTCGACCCCGCAGACGATCTGCATACCTTATTCGCAGAGGTCACATCAAAACTGGTAATTAAATGTGTTTTCTAAAGAGACTCCTTTTTGTTTAAGTTGGATCGTCATTCTTATTTTGCGTTGTTATGCCTTAAATAGCGTTATTTGTATTGTTAGTACCCCCATTGTCTCATAACATGCCTTGATTTGAATTAAAACGTATTACCATTGCTTTATACCACTTTTGTTTGCATTGTCTCTCTTTTTATTCGCGTTGCTTCGAGTGTAAAATAAAATCCCTTGAACATCGTTAATATTTTCCTTTAAATGTATTAATCTTAATTAATATCTGTAAAACCACATCCGGATGAGAACTGCATAGTATTTGTCTTCGGTTCTTTGTAAATAAAATGCATTGAACTTCATTTGCCGCCGCCATAGCAACCGAAACAATAGCAACCGTTGTTGTGTCTCGCAGATTTCCGGTGAGGTAAAAGACGGAGACGTGAAGCTTATGTGGGACTTTGTAGACTGGTCAAACCGGCTGCTGAACCCTTCCGTGGAGAGTCTTCTCAAGAACTTCCCCTTCCTGCGCCACCTTCCGGTGAAGGTCGGTGTCCTCTTCCGGGAGGTTCTTGCCAAGAGAGACGTGCTTCTGGCGCGGTATCTGGACACCACACGTGTATGTAACTGTATTTTTTATATGGTTTGAACCCATTTATGCCTAGTGGATTCTCTCATCTTTCTAAATTGGATCAATTTATTTCCAAAATTAGGGATGTATAGTATATTTATTTCTATATTTAGAATTTTTCTTACAGAAATTCATTTAAGCAAACAGCGCAGACCCTGATGAGAGGCCGCATCATGCGGCGTCTCATCTGGGTATACGCTGTTTGCCAAGGCATTTTTTCAAGACGCCCGGCATAAATGAGTTAAGACTCGTATAGCCTCGGCATAGGACATAGTTGAGACATGCTTTACCGATGCTTTGTTGGGTGGTTATATATATGTGAAAAAATCCTTATGTCATGACCCTTTACATATAAGGGTGTTTTGAATAAATTATTAAAAGGTTACAAGGATCTTTCTGTGGGTAATTTAGAGGTTAGAGAAGTATTTTTAGTTTAGTGAAAAGAACACTTGCGGATAGGTCTGTGGTGTAGTTCTTGTACGTGGAAAAGGTTTGCTCGGGGAGGGAAATTTTAACAAAGTGATGGTTACCAACGTATCAAAAGGGATTAAAAATGTTACAGTCTTGCGAAAGCATTGGATGTGAAGCGGGTGTTTAACCATTAATTACGTCTGTGCTGTATCTCTACTAGGACACGTGCGCACAGGGGAACAGTTGAATGAAGCGGGAACTTTTGACACGCGTGCTTTATGTCTACCTGGAGGCGTACGTAAAGGAGAAAGAGTGCGGACTTATAGACACGTATTGCACCATTGATGGTGTTGTTTTTTCTATATGTCTACCTTGAGACATGCTAAAAGGGAGTTAACACTGTTGACATTTGTTTCTTGATTGCGTTGTGTTAAATTTATAAAGCGTGTGTTACATCTCATACGTTAAGAGAAAGAAGCGGGGACTGTTGATAGGTGTTTAACCACTGATGATGTTTGTGTTATATCTCTACTACGAAAACATACGTACAGGGAATGGACTAGTGGACACGTTTTTCATCATTTTTTAATATATATCCATATATATATATATATATATATATATATATATATATATATAAGCGGTGACTATTGACATCTGTTTCGATATTAATGATGGTTTTGTTATATATCTTCTAGGAGACGTACGTGAAGGGGAAGGAAAGGGGACTTGTTGACACGTGTTTCGCTATCCAGGAAAAAGAGATAAGAGCCAACGGCGAGTCCTGGCTGACAGACGACATGGTACGAGCCACAATTCTGGACACCATTGGGGCAGGTCGGTGAGCGTTTGGTCGCCCTGGTTTTGTACTTACTTAAAATCTATCGCTTTTCATATCGCGCATGCGCAATAAGCCTTCCATTGTTACACTGTCTTCAATTGCTTTAAGCAAGGGAGGTAACTGGTCCCAGAGGATCTCACTAGCTCGATACAAGCTTGTTATTAGTTGACGGGATCTGTTTTTAATCATGTACCTATTGTCGAAATATTCAAACTGTTAAATGAGAAAACAAAAAAAAACATAATGCCAATAAAACCAACCTAAATTTGAAACATTCTGCAGTCAGATATCATACCCGTAGCCAGGGGTGCGTTGGGTGCGTTCGCAGCCAATGATTTTAGACGAGTAAAAAATGTACTATAAGTTGCAGCCAACTTTATTCGACTCAAAAACAGTTATTTCTCTTTTACCCGAAATGCAGTGAGTCTTTGTATTCAAGCGTTACAATGATGTAGAATTCAATAGGCTACCGACAGGTCACCATAAAATTCATTTCTCGATGAAGTCATTACCAAGATAGCTCCACATAATAACTTTCCACAATGTTTCAATTATGTCAAACTTGACACTTTAAAATATGTCCTACTCTTAAACAGTTGTTAAAATGAATTTAAAACGCTATAGCATATGATCAGGTGGACGTTAACGTTTAATGTCCATAATCTGTGACGGATCTTGAGCATAATGCGCAAATAAGTTCATCTTTTTGTAAAGGACGTTGAGGCCATAGGGCCAGCAGTTTGAGGTTATAGGGTCTTTATGAAGCCTTATTTGTTATATGTTTTTGAAATTCGTTTAGAAATACATTGCAGATAATTAATTGGTTAAAATAGTTTTTTTTTAAAGTAACCAGTTATACCATTTTGATTTCTGTTTAGCATTGATGCAGGTTAGAGAAGACCAAGTTTTATAAATCAGTGTTTGTTGTACAATGCACTATTAGCACGTTTAGAGCAATGTTAGGCCTCTGGTACTATCCATAGTAGCGGACAAACAATTGTTTTGAAAAAAGTCAAATATTTCCTTTTAATTTGCTTGATTTAAGAATGGTAGAATTTTGGAATGTTTTAATACACCAATTTTATCAAGATTCCAAGAAATAATGATATTTTACACTGTTTTTAATGTTGATTTTACATTCTATAAATTTGTAGATTCATATGTAAACAAAGTGTTGGCGCTCATTCTAAACACCGTATACATTTTTACCGTGTTTTTTTCCGTGACTGATCGTAAAAGGTGGTTATTGAAAAACGATAGTGGGGAATTCATGCATGTTATATCATATTCATGTCCATCAGTCACTGAGTATGGTCAATGAAAGTGAATTTTCATATAAATATGCTCTATAACTTCAGTCTCTAAATACAGATAAAAAGTTACCAGTATGCAAGATTTTACGTTTCATTTTCAAAATTTTCTAGGAGAATTCGCACCCCCCTTTTCAAAACCCTGCCTACGGGCCTGGATATAAACTTTATGAAAGACGAGCCGCCGGTTTACAGCGTTCAATGCTTTGATTGTATACGTAACTTATGTTATAACTCCCCTTAGCTAACCAGAGATCATCCGACTTTATGGGCTGTGTGTATCATTAACACCCACTAATCTGTTATCGAAACAAATAAATAAATAAATTTATATAGCACCACCATATTATATTGAGAGATGCAAGCCTGCGGACCCATGGCCGCATGACCATAAAAGCAAATCTTGAACGTTTCTATTATGCTAATTGATCGGTAATTGAGATGAAGTTCCAGGCTTAGTTTACATGAGTCTAAATCTGCAAAACTGGGTATTATGCATGTGCGTTAAGTGTTGTCCCAGATTAACCTGTGCAGTCCGCACAGGCTAATCATGGACGACACTTTCCGCTTTAATGACATTTTTCGTTTAAATGAAGTCTCTTCTTAGCAAAAAACCAAAGAAGGCGGAAAGTTTCGTCCCTGATCAGCCTGTGCGGACTGCACAGGCTAATCTGGGATGACACTTTACGCACATACATTAAGCCCAGTTTTCTCAGAACACGACTCATATAGGCTTTGCTGTTCATTGCTGTTGATTGCTTATTCTGTTGACCTTTCTAGCGTCTCACTTGTATGCACTGTTTACGCTGTTAAAAAAAACGGAAATTCCTTGTTTTTTGCACAATGAAGGCTTAGTTTCCACAACCAACTCTGTGTTGGCCGTCATCTTGAATCTGTTACACAATCCCGCCTGCCAAGACAGGATGCGACAAGAATTGCGCGCAGTGGTTCATCCGGCCGCCCTCGTGACGCAGGCGGATATGAACGGGTTGCCATACTGCAGGGCCGTCGTCATGGAGACGCTACGTCTGTCATGCGTTGTGCCAATCGTCAGTCATTACTGGTAGGTAATGTAGACGTACATGTTAAAATTTGGTTCTTTCCAAACCGATGCACCGTATTTTTGTCTCGCGTTCATTCATATGTGTAAATATGTGTCTGTTTATTATGGTGCTGTGAGTTGCTATGATAATGTGGTCCATTATGTTAACTGTCACAATAAATTACTAAATCAATGTTTGTTTAAATCCAACAACTGTTTATTTAAGGCAAGTGCCAAAGGAATTCAATATATCAAAAGCAATAATTCTATTTACGCATTTCAAATACTATTACAAAGTATATCGAACGTTTAAATGATATTTTATCGGATGAACATAGAAACCCAATTATGACAACTACAATAAAACAAAAGAAGTTTCCGGATAGTGTGTATTTCCTATTTAAAGTTATGCATCCGAATTAACCGTTTCTTTTTTAATTTCAGCAGCCTTCGCTTTGTCTTTTGTTTTGTATTCAAACATTTCATCAATCATTTGCTATTATTACAACACGTTAATTGCTGGATAAAAGGATAATCGGAAATATGATTGTTTTGTTTGTGGAGACGTATTACGAACAAAAGGACACACAATTCGAGATAAAGAGCGAGTATTAATACGATGTAAACGGTATTCTCTTTCTTGTCGATATGGCTGAGCGGCATTTTATCTCGAATGCATCGAAAGACTAAATCTTATTGGTAGTGTCAGTACTGGAGGTCTTTTGGGGACATCTAAAGAAGCTTCCACATTTGCTACGAATCATTGACCTCCCTGTCTCTAGGCAGACACCGTAGCCACTACACCGTTGCGACATATACTCATTTCAGTTCCGCCGGGGACGTAGATCTGGCGGGCTACACCATCGAAAAGGGCACTATGGTGTGGGGTAACCTCTGGTCGGCGCTTCATGACGACCACATTTGGGTGGAGCCATGGAGTTTCAAACCCGAGCGATTTCTGGATGACGACGGGAAATTGTTACCGAAGGAACACAAGTTTATGAAAGCGTACGTGATGCTATCTTTAGAACCCCCATTTGCCCGAATACGCCATACATTATAACACTACAGTTTGGGTTGTATACCACTCTTGATGTTTTTTACGCTGATGGTTTCATACTATGAACATAATATTGGTGCTGATTATATTTTTCAGGCTTATTCCGCTTGGAGTCGGTCGAAGGATTTGTGTTGGGTACGACTTTGCGATGACGCGAATATTCGCTTTCGTCACGACCATGGTGCAACATTATGATATTACTCCGCCAGTGGACACGGAACTACTTTCCAATGACCCGAATCTGTTTTCCGCAGGCGCGGTCTTACAGCCCGATAGGTTTAAATGTAAACTCGTTAAAATACAGAAATGAATACGCAGTGTTCGGTACGTATGCACTATAGGATATGACGTCAAAAGGTGGGGTTGGTAATTATCAGCGTTTGAAAATTCTGACATTGCCTTTTTTACAACACGTGTCAGATAATTGTTCATGTAGACATAAACACGTGTATATTTTGCTCAAAAATTGCTTTTGTGACGAGCCCGTAAATACAGACGCTTGTTTTCTCAATCGTTCGTGACCATGGCAACACTTGATTAATGTCCAACACTTCATATTTTTAAGAAATAGTTTCTTATTATTATCTTACCGAACAAAATACCATAAAAGGTGCACTGAAATCGGTCTGCAGTAAACACATAATGTTACTATTTTGGGTACACAGATATCAATACGTGCAAAAAGTTTTTTATTTTACAAATCATTTATATGATTGCTTACATACGTTATACATTCTTGTAAATTATACGAAATATTATTGTATATACACATGAGATTGTGGGAGTTTTTCAATGTTGGCTTTTTCCATTGTCTCCCAAATAAGTTTTATATGAATCGCAAAAACCCACATATAAAAATGCCGTTACATGAGCACGGTTTTATTCGTTGCTTTTTCGGCCAAAGTTTACACTGCCTTTAAGTGACCTGTGTTTTGTTTAAAGTTGAATTCTTTCCATTAAAAAAAAAAGATATTTTTAAGATAATTATACACAAGTATTCATGTTAGAATCATTCGCTTAGTAGGCAACGGCACGTTTTCGAAACAAACATGAATTTTTATCAATATAAGTTGTGTTATTCTATTAAGTGTTACTGAGTCCGATTCGAGAAAAAAATCTTTGCACGTTACATGGTTCGACCTGAACTTTAATCATACATGTTTTGCCCATGTTATTGTAGCTTTATGCCTATTTACTTGTGTTTATCCTCGCTATAATTTGCGAGCCTATCTAATAATAATTTTAGTGTCATATTTTAAATATGCATTTATCATGTGATATTTAATTTCATTTTGAATTATTACCAATATTCGCGTTCATTGTGTTTGTATTTATTTAAATATACATTCATTATATTATACTGCTTAACATATATCAACATATATTATCAGTTACATTGACAGTAAATGATGGTGTTTTGGATATTCATGTACAGTGAAATATGGCATACGAAGGCATAATAACATGTTATAATATATTGTTTTTGTTTTGTTTAAAACAATACTATTTACATCTATGTTATTTATAAAAATAAAACAACAGATACAATAAACGAGTGGCCTTGTTTCAGCTTTCAACAACCTGAACCATTCATTGAGTCGTGTTCTTAGAATACTGGGCATAATGCATCTGCGTATAGTGTCGTCCCAGATTTGCCTGTGCAGTCCGCACAGGCTAATCAGGGACGACACTTTCCGCCTGAATTGGATTTTTGCTAAGAAGAGACTTCATTTAAACAAAAAATGTCATAAAAGCGGAAAGTGTCGTTCCTGATTAGCCTGTGTGAACTGCACAGTCTAAACTTGGACGACACTTTACGCACATGCATTATGCCCAGTTTTCTCAGAACACATCAATCATAACCAATGCGTTACTTCAATCTTATTTATTTTTTAGCGGGATAAATGTCGACCGAGTTATATTTGACCGACTCAGCATAGTTTTCTGCGCTGTTTGCTTTGTCCGGTGTAGTACATTATTTGTATTGAGAATACTCACTGTTATTTGTATTGAGAATAATCACTTTCTTAAAAGAATACAAATACGCATGCAAAAAAACATTGAGAACAATTCGACAACAGTACAATGAAGAGAAAATACGTCGATATTGAATCATAGACGCTTGAATAACGTTATCTTGGAAGAATAAAAAAGAGATAACCTTAAAACTGAAACCTTTAAAAAACAAACAACTAACTATACATTTGGCGTATATCAGTTCTTGATTGAGTTTAGCCCTTTGCATGCTGGGTAATTTGTTGTTTGCTAAAATGTCGTCTGCCGAATGTCTAAAATTAGCATTTTCTTCAAAAAAAAAAGAATACTATCAGAATAGCAAACAGTTTGGATCCTGATGAGACAACACATTTGAAGGTCGGTGGTGTAATGGATATGGTGTCCGCCTAGCGACCGGGAGGTCACGGGTTCGATCCTCACCGTACGAGCGTTCTTTAGATATCCCCCAAAGGCACCAAGTACTGGTTCTAGGCCCAGGAAACGGAATCGAGAGTGTTTATTTATATTAAATAAAGGCTTCCGATGCAATCGAGCTAAAATAAATAGGTTTAAACAAACACAGATGATTTATGATTTTTATTTCCTTATCATAAACACAACAGCTGGTTCTAGCTAAATAAAAAAAATCCAATGATTATTAAAAGATATTATTTAAAAGCGCAGCATACGCAATTTTTTTCATTACCCTTGAAAAAAGAAGATACACAGAAATGTGTACGAATCATGTGTGTTACGTGCTCTTAAACATTACCTTAAAGGATCCTTTTCACGGTTTAGTAAATTGACAATATTAAAAACAGGTTGTTTCAGATTCGCAAATTTTCGTTTTTGTTATGATATATGTGGTATTTATGATATACTGTTTAGTAATACTGAACATTTACCATGCATTTAAATAGCCATTAAGTGCATCTTTTGACGATTCAAAAACCTGAAAATAATAAAGCGTTGCAACGCGAAACGATTGAATAATTTTGAGAGTTCTGTTGTTGTCGTTATTTTTTGTGATACTTCCAGGATTGCTTATATAAAGTATAAAATGCATTACTGATTGGATTAGCACGGATGGCCGAGTGGTCTAAATGGGAGACTTTTTACTCCAGGACTCCAGGGGTCAGTGATTCGAGCCCTGTTGAGGGTTATATATGTTTTGTTTTTTGTTTTTTGTAATAATTTTAATCATGATTTTTTTACTGGAGATTTTTAGATACACTGTTTAAATGTACCAATCTAAAGCATTTAATGAAAAACTTAAATACATGAAAAAATCTGTGAAACGGCCCCTTTAAATACTCTGCCAAGTCACCGGCATTTGATAATTATCAACATCGAATCGGATTTGTCATTGTTCAAATTGAGATTGCCAACGGCATACTGCTCTTTTAATGTTTGTGTATAAAAGTATTGTTTAACAGCAATTTGAATGTCCGTTTACAAGAAGCTCTTATCATTTACATAAAAACGCGTTTGCCGCAAAATATAAACAAATATTGAGTGTACAATATTTTTGAAAGATTCGCGTTAAAAAGACATATTCATATTATGTTAAAATTACAATAACAAAACATCTTCAATAACAATAAACAAATGTATGGCTGCTGTAATACAATTGTAAAATAAATACGGCTGCAATTTCATAACATTGTTACATCTATAAAAGAGGCGAGTGAAAGCATGGGCTCTGTTAATCGTGAGGTTGCCGCACGTTATACACCGCGAGATGATGATCGAGTTCAATATTTTATTGTTTGTATTTGCTTAATTGCTTTTCTGTTTTACTTTCAATTTTAAAATGATGACCTTTTAGGTAGAATAATCCATTATATCAGAAAAGTTACAAACTAATCATTCTTTCGGAGGAGGCACGATAAAGTTCATGATTGCAGGGGTGATGTGATGTGATGATGCCTCTGCAGTCGAAGTAGCTTCAAGCCCCCTGCCCCGCCCGAGCCTCCAGGCATTTGTTACACTCAGTTGCGCTCACATATTGTGGGATACAATCCAGTACAGGATGTGTCGTCTAGTAGATGACCCTGTTGGGCCCAAAGACGCAGGCAGTGCGGCCTGTCTCCGTCGTTGGGCCGACCTGTGACCCAGAAACCGCTCGCCCCCTGGGTCATATTGATGGGCGTGCCGTCTGAAAAGCGCCAGCTCCAGTCACCTGAGGATTGAAGGATTGAACACAGCACGTGTCCATTATTGTAAAGCATATTCACAGTTGACTGATACAATGCTTTACATGACGTCATGGGCACGTGCGCTTAATATTTTGTGAAATATGTATTCGCTGTCTGTTGTTTTTGCTTGTGCATTCAATAAGATACATCTTGGTATCAAATTGTTTTTTTGTTGAATCCGATTCTTTAATACAAACAATTATGACTTTATAGTTGATTCCGAGTAGTATGACGTGCCTCTACACATTCACTGATTTAAGCGCCTTCTTATCCACATTTACTGATTCAAACGCCCTCTAACCCACATTTACTGATTTAAACGCCTTCTAATCCACATTTACTGATTTAAACGCCTTCTAACCCACATTTACTGATTTAAACGCCTTCCAACCCACATTAACTGATTTAAACGCCTTCTAACCCACATTCATCGATTTAAACGCCTTCTAACCCACATTTACTGAATTAAACGCCTTCTAACCCACATTCACTGATTTAAACGCCTTCTTACCAACACTCACTGATTTAAACGCCTTCTAACCCACATTCACAGATTAAAACGCCTTCTAACCACATTCACATATTTAAACGCCTTATAACCCACATTCACTGTTTTGAACGACTTATTACCCACGTTTACTGATTTAAATGCCACATAACTCACATTCACTGATTTAAACGCCTTCTTACCAACACTCACTGATTTAAACGCTTTCTAACCCACATTCACTGATTAAAACGCCTTCTAACCCACATTCACATATTTACACGCCTTATAACCCACATTCACTGATTTGAACGCCTTATTACCCACATTTACTGATTTAAACGCCACATAACCCACATTCACTGATTCAAACGCCTTCTTACCCACATTTACTGATTCAAACGCCTTCTTACCCACATTTACTGATTTAAACGCCTTCTAACCCACATTTTACTGATTCAAACGCCTTCTTACCAACATTTACTGATTTAAACGCCTTCCAACCCACATTAACTGATTTTAACGCATTCTTACCCACATTTACCGATTCAAATGCCTTCTAACCCACATTTACTGATTCAAACGCCTTCTAACCCACATTTACTAATATAAAAGCATTCTAACCCACATTTACTGATTTAAACGCCTTCTGATATAAAAAAACAAAACCAGGCCCCTAAGTATTATGTTGCATTAAGCGTCTAGGCATTCTAGATAGAGATTAACATGTTACTACCCTTTTGTTGTGTAATATACCAGGTGAGGCTTTACATAAAAGAATGACGAGACTTTCTGAGTTTGGGCATGGAACACTTTTGCAAAGTTTACTTCAATTATCAGCTTTGTGTTAACGATCTTGCAAATTTCGGGATCTGTAGTAAAATATCAAGGATTGGGAAAATATACAATTAAACAGATATATATTATACGCACCCGAATATGTATTCTTTCCGTCAAGCCAAATAAAACCAGCGGTTACTGTAAGAAAAATTGATACAGTACATGTAGTAGTACACTTCCGTTAATCACGGGCGCCACCTCTTTTTTGAGATGCATTAACAAATGAGCCAATTCTATTTCCGATGTGGCGATCAGGCCCGGATGTTCAGCCAAAAAAAGCTCGGGATTATCGCACGAAAATACCGGCAAAACTGGTTTCGACGTAAACACTGTCTACAATACATGCGATACGAACAGTGTAAGTGAACGAATATATTTAACCAATACACCAACATCTTTCAATTTTGACAACACGAGCTTACAAGAGGCTTTTTGGAATATGAACATGAACTTTAATACAGGAACACCGCTTTTTAACAACCAGTTTGGATCTCCACCGTTTAACCAATTAGCAGCCTCAATCAACGATGTCAACCATTTCAAAACATCATGGGCCGCAGGATTGATAGACGATATAAAATCAATTAAACAGCAAGTATCAAAAATAGACAAAATCGAAGAATCAGTCAACAAAATCACCCTCAAAGTAGAGCAACTAGAAATCCAAATAAGAATAATGGAAACCAGCTTCAACTTCATAAATGAACAGTTTGAAGAAACAAAATCAAAACTGAAAAAAAGTCAGAAAAGCAGATTAGAATGTACAATGAAAAATCAAAAAAATTTGAAAACACAATCCAAAATTATCAATCGAAAATAAATCAAATAGAAGAATCCACTGACAAATTGGAATTTCACAGTTTCAGAGAAAATCTACTATTTCATGGAATTAAAGAAACATCATCAAACCAAGAAAATTGTGAAGAGATCGTTCAAAAATAATCAAAGATGTACTGCAGATTGACAAAAATATCGAACTCGATAGAGTCCACCGTATAGGAAAAGCTACACCTGGGAAGACGAGGCCTATCGTGGCTAAATTCCACCATAACGCAGACCGCGAAAACGTACGCAAAGCCTCAATTGACAAAAACTACGATTTAAGAGCTTTACACCAGTGCGTTGCAATACAGCAAACGAGGATCACACTCGAAAAACGACGGACCAAACAACACTTAGCTGACCGAGAACGAGCAGCTGGCAAAACAACCAAATGGGCCGGATCCAAGCTTCTGGTCAAGGGACACGACGGCGCTTATTGAGAAATTACAAATTAGGACAATGGCAAGTTAAATTAATTTCGTGGAATGTTAATGGACTTGTGCGAAAATTTAGTGATATTGACTTTTTGGACTATATTAACCAATACGATATTATTTGATTAAGTGAAACATGGACCAACAAAAAAGAGTGCAAAATTTAAATATCCAAAACTTTGAAAGCACACATAGTTATGGACATAAATCTTATGGAGTAAAAAAAGGCCGACAAGCCGGAGGTATCTCTGTCTTTTTATAAAACCTCTTTAAAAGATAAGATATCAATCGTAAAAGTAAATGATTTTGGCATAATATGGTTAAAAATAGATAGCAAACTGTTAAATTTGGAAAAAAGATGTGTATATTTGTTGTACTTACATTCCACCACCAAATTCAAAAATCTTGAGAGAAGTAGATTTTGTAGGAGATTTAAATTCAAGAACTGGCTTATAATCTGATGTATTATAATACAATAAACATTTAGATGATTATAACAACGTTAATACCAATTTAAATAAACTAAATTTTGGACACATTCCGAAGCGAATGAATGAAGATCACATGACTGACAGTCAAGGCCGAGCATTAATTTTCATGTGCAAATCAACCAACCATATAATAGCTAACGGTCGAATGCCTGGAGATAAAGCGGGTAATTACACTTTCACCTCACCACGTGGTCTTAGCGTAACTGATTATTTAATTATACACCACGACGCGTACAATCGGAATGTCATTCATGAATTTGAAATACTTGATTGGACCGAATTTTCTGATCATACTGGGCTTTATTTTAGTTTTCGTACAGAAAAAATATTAACATACAAAACAATAAAACTGAAACAAAACAACAAGAAGTAAAAATAATATTTGATAATGACAAATCACAAGAATTTAATTTAAAGACCATCTGGATTCACCAATTTCTGAGTCGGAAATATATCAGGCAGTGTTCAAACACAATAATGGCAAATCTAGTGGACCCGATAATATTTCAGCTGAAATAATTAAAACAGCATATAATTCTATTAAACTGCACCTCGCAACTATTTTCAACAACATTTTTGATACTGCACAATATCCTGAGAGCTGGGGAAAGGGTTACATCACACCAATATTTAAAGGCGGAGACCCGAGCGATGCAAAAAATTATCGCGGAATAACATTAAATAATATCTTATCAAAGATGTATTCTCAGATTCTTTTAAACAGACTGACCAAATGGTGTGATGAAAAAAAAATTATATCTGACTTCCAATTTGGTTACCAAAAAGGAAAGAGCACAGTCGACTGTATCTTTATTTTGAACAGAATAATCAATAAAGTCTTAAACTCTGGTAAAAAATTATATTGCATTTTTATTGATTATGCTTAATGTTATGACAGTATAAATCGTTCATTATTATGGCAAAAGCTAATTAATGCACGCATAAGCTCTAAAATGGTTTCTGCACTCAAAGCCATGTATTCATCAGTCAAGTCAGCCGTCAGGCTAAACAATAACATTTCCGAACACATCAATTCATACTCCGGTGTTAAACAAGGCGACCCGTGCTCAAGCATTCTATTCATGATTTTCGTCAATGACATTATTGAAAATATTATATATAATATTGAAGGAATCATTTCGATCAACGATATAAAATTCTTTTTATTGTCTTATGCCGATGATCAAGTCCTATTTTCGACTTCACCCAAATCAGCCCAACTAATGTTAAATGACATAGAAAACTATTATATAGATATAAACTGAAAATCAATATAAGCAAAACAAAAGTTGTCATTTTTGAAAAAAGTAACCGACAAACAAATTTTAGCTTTACCCTATATGGTGAAACATAAGAACTCGTCACATCATTCAAATTCTTAGGTGTAACCTTATTTAAAAACGGAAACTGGTATAAAACGATAAAATCAATAGCAGAAAACGGTAATAGAGCGCTTCATCTACTTTTATCTGTTGTAAACCAATATGAGTTCCCAACTTAAGAAAAATTAAATCTTTTTGATAAATTAGTGACCCCGGTTCTGCTGAAATCTGGGGACAAGATTCTGGAAAAGAATTAGAGATTATTCATACAAAGTTTTTTAGAAAAATTGTATGTGTCAAGAAATCAACCAATTTAAAAGCACTATATGGCGAATTAGGACGATACCCCTTATCTGTCATTCGAAAATTCGAATATATTTAAATATTGGTTTAAAATAATATCATGTACAAATGATAGCTTTATAAAAATAGCATATACATAACTGTTTAATGACGAAAATCAAAACATAACGTACAACAAAAGAAATTGGGCTTATCAAATCAAATCAATACTAGAGCAGCTAGGTTAAGTTATGTTTGGACTGAACAAGAAACACTGACAGAACAATCTGAACAGACATACACTTACAATCTAATTAAACAACGTTTATTTGATCATTACACAGCACTGGTACAGTGAAATCAATAATTCGTCAAGACTAAATACATATTGTCGCTTCAAGAATACGTTTAATACAGAACAATATCTTAACATAATTACAACGAAAAAAAAATAAAATAGCACTAACTCAATTTCGCCTATTATCACATAGATTAGAAATAGAACGAGGTCGATACCACAACATTGCTCGGGATAACAGAAAATGTAAATTGTGTAATCTTAATGTCGTAGAAAGCGAATATCATTTTTATTAATATGCCCAATATACAAAGATATCAGAAAAACATATTTAAAGTCATATTATCAAGCATGGCCAACATTAAATAAGTTCGATATGTTAATCAGAACACAAAATAAAAAAGAAATAATTAATCTTTCGAAATATATATACAATGCAATTTGTTTAAGGAACAATTTAGACACAAATTAATTCATCTTAAGTATATTATTTATCTCAGAATAGATCTAAAACGGTGTATTCTTTATCTCATTATTTTTATGAGCAATTGTCGTTATCAATTTTAAATGGAAATATCATATGTTATAAATCAGTCAAATCTTTATTATTCTTTATCTCATAATTTTTATTAGAAACTGTTATTATCGATGTTAAACTTTAAGGAATATATAATATGTAATGAATCAGTCAAATCTTTGTTAACTTCTACCATTACTTAATTTTATAATTATTATCATCCATGTCACCACACTTGTGTATTTTTGCATTTGGCTTGGAAGCAATTGTAATGCTTAATATCTAATAAATGTTGTTGCTGTTGTTTTGAAATTTAACGGATAATTTGACTGAGTGATTAGATTTTATATGTTGTTGTTTTTCAACATATTTCGCATAATTAAAAAAAAATCGCCCAATGTTGTGCGATTCAGCGAAGATAAATTTATCCACTGAACAGAAACATACAATCACCACCCATTTGTAAACGTAAGGACCCTTATAGGTTGTGACATGGTAGAAATCGTAAAAGCGAATTGATGTATTTTGCCTGTGTGATAAGCACATTTCCAGCCCATTAATAAACACATAGAATGACAGACAGACAGGCCAAAGCAATTAACCTCCGATCATTCAATCCGGGGGCATTACAAACTACATCTTACCTATTATAGAATGTGTGTATGTTCTGTAAAGATTGGGGCCTGCGTCTGTACGTTGAAAAATGAAGTAAATATAACAAATAGCATTATCCATCAAATGTACGTCATGTGATGATGTTATTGTTATACGACTGTTAATTGATACACCCTGCATTGGCGCCACCTCCTATCATAAGCGGCATCTCCTAAGCATTGGCTCCATCTCTTTTAGAAAAATGCCCAATATTGTTGTGCATGCAGCATCTAATACATATTGTACGCAATCGTTTGAAGTCGTTTGCGAATTAATTGGGTGGAAATTTGCTCGTCACACAGGAAAACATCGAAATGCTTTTAAAAACTCGGTTTTGGTTTGAGAATTAATGTATCTTTGAATTAATTGTAGTAGTAGAAGTAGTAGTAGAAGTAGTAGAAGTAGTAGTAGTAGTAGTAGTAGTAGTAGTAGAAGTAGTAGTAGTAGTAGTAGTAGTAGTAGTAGTAGTAGTAGTAGTAGTAGTAGTAGTAGTAGTAGTAGTAGTAGTAGTAGTAGTAGTAGTAGTAGTAGTAGTAGTAGTAGTAGTAGTAGTAGTAGTAGTGTAGTAGTAGTAGTAGTAGTAGTAGTAGTAGTAGTAGTAGTAGTAGTAGTAGTAGTAGTAGTAGTAGTAGTAGTAGTAGTAGTAGTAGTAGTAGTAGTAGTAGTAGTAGTAGTAGTAGTAGAAGCACCAGTAGTAGTAGCAGTAGTAGTAGTAGTAGTAGTAGTAGTAGTAGTAGTACTAGTAGTAGTAGTAGTAGTAGTAGTAATAATAATAGTAGTAGTAGTAGTAGTAGTAGTAGTAGTAGTAGTAGTAGTAGTAGTAGTAGTAGTAGTAGTAGTAGTAGTAGTAGTAGTAGTAGTAGTAGTAGTAGTAACAGTAGCAGTATTAGTAGAAGAACTACCATGACTGGTTATATGAAAGTTAGTGTATTGAAAGAAGCTGTATCATCAGTTTGTATTTGTATTAAGGTTGAACGACTTACCATTACACGCCATAATCCTACTCCGGAAGAACTGAAGTCGCTCAAGTGTTTTGATCCTGGGTAGGGTGCTTTTTTGAGAGCCGCAAACAGTTTCAGCCTCGGCTTGAGTTGTTTCGTGCGTCGAAAACATCCTGAAACATTTTACGTACTTGTTATACACCCCTGGAATCCCGATATGATGTGAAAAGTTGGACGTGCTTGGAAAAATTTCTGATAAATTTTGCTGAATTTCGGTAGGGTATGTAAATCCAGTTCTATAATTGTTTAAAGGCATTTTTGAATTTAAATATCGTTTGGTTTATGCAAAGGAGGTATTACCATGTATGTTGGAAAAATCCTTAATGTTAATATTCAGGATTTATTTAAATATGGCTATTTGAAGTCGACGATGCAGGGATTTGTCCCCTATTTAGCACTTTATTTACAAATTTCTTTAAAGGTATGCCAGGAAAAAAGGTTTTGCGCTGAAAATGATATCAACCAATGTCCCCGAGTAACATATCCAAGGTTTCTTAAAAATCGTTTTGGTGGAGAAATTCGACATTACATTCAACATGTTGATGAAAAATGATTTGATCCGGTGCAGTGTCAAAGATGTCAAGATATGGCAGGAGTGCAGTTCATTTAAAAACTTAAAAGCTCATTTTTACAGCTGATTCCGGGGGTATTATAGTATTGGAATTTTATATACGGCTCGCAGATCACAGGGTGCTGTTTGGAAGAAAAGTAAAAGGTAGGTGCAGACTATACGAATGCTGTCTTGGTATACGCGAATCAATACGGGTCTCAAAAGTGCGATTAACACCCACATTATTGCCGAGGTATACTTATAGCATTTTAGGGTTGCATAAATTATAAATAGATTGCATGTATATCTTGTATCGTAAACGATAGCAAAATTGCATATAAGTGCCACAAGTATTGGATGGTGTCATTACTAGACAACACACATATTGCCAACATTCAATAATATCTTTGCTATTTCGAAAGATGGACCTATACGATCGTCTACACAAATATATGAGTCGCACTCGGGTAAAACGGGGCTTAAATTATGCATTCACGTAAATTGTCGTCCCAGATTAGCCTGTGCAGTCCACACAGGCTAATCAGGTACTTTCCGCTGTGATGATATTTTTCCTTTAAAGAAAATGTTGTCCATGATAAGCCTGTTTGGACATTAAATAAGAAAAAATAACGGTTATGGCGAATGAGGTTTAATTAATCGTAAATTTCTATCGCTATCTAGCATTGACAAAGACAGACGTCTTGTGAAAATGTCGTGGTTTTTAATCAAACATCTAGATTATCTGTATATGACTAACACAAACCTGACGTAAAATCTGTCGCCAGGTGAGACTTGGGCAAGAGTCCACTCTGACGTCAGACTACTGCAGTCGAACGGCACTGGAATGAAATTTAGTACTATATGGTATAGCGACCGCAATTTATTGGCCGATTTAATGACAAAATGCGCATGAAAAATCCAAAACTGGAACTTTGAATTTGTGTAAAACGGTAACTATTGCCAATTTACACGATGTTCATGTAAATCAGAAAACATACTGTTCGATATCGCATAGACTGAAGTCGATGACGTCACTATCGTTCCACCCGTGTACGCACTGATGTCAATTGTCGTCTGGTGGAGCTGACAGTCGCCGTCTGCTTGCGTATAGAACACCGAGGTGCAGTTGGACAGTCGGCTACACGCGGTGCAGCAGGCGATATCATTCCGTTTTTCGATTCTGAAGCAAACGGAATTCGAGCATAGCTCTTGCTAGGAAAATAAACGCTTCGACGAGTTACCTCGGTTATAATCGGCATGGAACACAAATGTTCATAGAAGGTTTGATGTAATTCAGAACCAATAAAGGACGTGGTTTCTGCCTTTACTGATGATCACCTGATTCATATGTTTTCGGCTGAGCCTTCGGAAGGAATGCAAACGGTCCTGCTCGTTTTAACTTTCTTTACCAAATTAGGTCGGCAACAAGCCATTTCAGAACAAGCACCACGTGAAGCTCAACCTTTCGCACAATAGCTCGTTAGTCAGAGGGGGTAATCACGTGATAGTCAAGATGGCGACGTCCATACCGAGACAGTTATTTTTTGCCGTTTTGTACTCTTTATTACTATTGTTTAATTTTTAAACGACGTTCACTTTCCAGCCATACCAGTAAATAAGTGGTAAGCGTTTATTTCGTATTTAAATTCGCTTTATATCTCGACTTTACTCCCCGCAAATTTTCTTAGTGGAGCCCTAATTAGGTCATCCCGCTAAGAAATTTCGCCCCGAGTAAAGTCGAGATATAAAGCGAATTTTACTATAAAATAAACGCCAGTAACTTTCTTGCTAATATGGCTGGAAAGTGGGCGGAATTTTCAAAAATAATACAAGTAATAAAGAGTATAAAACGGCGAAAAATACCGGCCTCGGCATGGACATATTGGAATGTAAATCACTGTGGGTATGGCTTCCTACAAATGTATGGATAATATTATGATCACGATATGTTTGCCGGGGTTTTGCATCATATTACAAACGATAACTCTATATCCATTATATTACGATCGGAAAGGAAGATAATTGTAGTATTTTCATGTTATCCTGCGGATCTCAAACCAATGACGTCATACCTGACTAGATAGCCGGATGTGGGACGCCATGTTATATCCGGGACAGTCCGTTGAAACAAGATCCTGAAAGCGCCGGAGTGCCCTGGATCATAAAAAAGTATAATTGAATTGACAACAATGTTCACATACAGTGTTGAGTATTTGAAGCATTTTATGTTGCATTTAACCCATTTATGCCTAGCGTCTATATAAAAGGCCTTGGCAAACAGCTTAGACCCAGATCCATCGGGATCTGCGCTGAAAGCTTAGAGGAATTTCTGTAAGAAAAAATCTAAATATAGAAATTAATATACTAGACATCCCTTATTTTGGAAATAAATTGATCCAATTTAGAAGGATGGGAGAGTCTACTAGGCATAAATGGGTTAGGATCTTGCAATTACCAATTATGCGTGTTATTGCGAGCTCTGTCCGAGATTTCATTTACATGATTAACAAGTCGTTGGTTCAATAATTATAGCGATCAATTTCGGCGTTTATCTTTTAGGTTACATTCCACTAACTTATTTTGTATTCCTCCTTTGTTGGAAGTAGTGCCTATTCTAAAAAGTTCATTTTCTCTTCTGGTTTTAAACCTTTTTGCGATAGTATCCATGCTTTTATGGTTATTTCCTGTAATATATGTGTGTCTGCAACATTTCGGTGCATTTCTCTGGGACTACGTTGAATTATGAACGTTTGGGAAGCGTTAATTGAAGGACTGTGCTTTTGTCGTTTTTTCATTGAAATTATGGCTATTCGGCTAGCGCAGTGGTTGGTACACTCGCTTCTCATCTTGATTATCAGGATTCAATACCCGTTCCCGGTATGTGAGTCACCATTCCTGACAGGGTGGGGATTTCTCCGGGTACTCCGACTCTCCCCACCCCCCCTCCCGACAACACTAGACCACACCAACTTTGAAAAATCTTTCAATAACAACGAAATAGCTGAAAATTGCAGCTGTAATTCAAAATTCGTCACAACTTTCGCGCGTCAAGTAAGTTGATTAGGTACGAGTGCCGGGGCACACTCAGGGTCCTTACATAATGTATCCTCTGCCTCAGAAAATACCTCATAAGCTTCGAAATACACACACACTCATTAAACTTATTTGATACCAGGCTTGCAATATTTAACCCATTTGTGCCTAGTGGACTCTCCCATCCTTCTAAATTGGCTCAATTTATTTCCAAAATAAGGGATGTCTAGTATATTTATTTCTATATTTAGAATTTTTTTACAGCAATGTTTTTAAGCAAACAGCGCAGACCCTGATGACACGCCGCTGCGTCTCATCTGGGTCTACCCTGTTTTCAAAGGCCTTTTTCCAGATGCTAGGCATACATGGATTAAAATAAAAAAAGGCAAGAAAATGCTTCGAAAGTTGGAAGTTTCATAATAGGATTTATGGGAATTAGAATTAGTGATAGTCTTACCTACCAAGCGGCCGTTTATTCACTAGCAAATTACGTAAAAGGTTTACAACATAGCCAGAAATAAACGTAAAATTATTAGAGAATAAGTTCCTGTTTTGTTGTTGTTGTGTATTCATAAAAAAATATCAATTATTTGGTGATCGATATTTTTTTTCAGCATTCGCATCGTTTCTCGGACGGTTTCATCTTTTGTGGATAATCTTCACTATGGAGAAAATGCGATCTGTCCCTAAAACGGATATTTATTACATCTGCCATTCTGGCTTACATTGATTATCCGCAATTAGTGTTTTAAACAGATGTAAAACACGCAAAACATAAATCAATCAGGGAAGTCGGTTTTCGGAGATATTTATGTTCAAAGTCCTGTATCATATGTCCTGCGTACCCATGCAGCGTCCAGGGCACGCAGCGTACATATGGATGGAGACTACGAGGGATTTTTAGTATAGCCATATAAGGAAAACTGCCCAGCCCGCTGACGGCCACATTTTTCAACGGACCAGAATCCTTTTCAAACTAAACTGGGCTATCTTAGAGACAAATGTTATGACCACATTTCATGATGATTGGACTATAAATTTTACTTCTAAAGTGTTAACACTATTTTACTATAAAGTCATTTAAGGAAAATGCTGATGGAGCTTTTTGCCCACAATCTCTTCTCAGTCTGGCCATCGCTGCGCCATGGCGATTCTTACTATGTCAGCGGTACTGGTACCATCATTGAACAGCATCGCTACACTGTACCAAGAACTTTACGCTTGTCACTTTTTTCAGCTTTTCGCCGTTCATGATGATGCATGCACTGGTGTTGTTCGTGCTGTTCACCATTCGCCTATTCCGTACTGACCTCTGCTCCGTGTGCTACTGCTTGAGGTCATTGCCATCTCAAGTTGCAGATGGCCTTACGGAACTTGAAAATGAAGCGCTCTTATTCTTCATATATATATATATATATATATATATATATATATATGTTCAATCCCCTCGAATTCATACTGTGATGTCGGTGCGTGGAAATGGATTATGATGCTAAGAGGTCTCGTTTTAATACGGATGGATATGAATCTGCTATAGACAGGGGTGCGACTGATGACGCTGTTAACTTCCTCAAAACGATGAAAGCAACCCCACACCGATGTTTAGAATCCTCCCCGCTGAACCATTTTTGTGACCCTCATCGAATGATGTTTCCTCAAAGCCGAACCACCTGCCCTTGCCTAGTCCGATGACTGCAAGCTGCATTAGGTTATTCATTTTGCCACCGGGACGGTGAGAGGTCGTAGTGTTTTTCCCAGGCCCTTTTTACGTTGCGCTGCGCCACGCCGCCGTTCTGGTCGGGTCATAGAAATCGTAATGTTTTGGGTTTATATACGATAACAAAATCTTCCATTGTCGTTTTCTTACCAATACAAACCGTATTTCATATGATATATTTAGCCAACAATTAGGAAAATAATCATCCAAAAATAACGGAATCTGGATAGTCCCATCAATAATTTACGTTGAACCGTACAATCGAACAACTAATAACTTGACCTTGAGACTCAGTCTTATTTTCAAAATCGTTATTTCAAGCGATTTTCCTATCATCAAATATACGTTTATATAAAATATGTATGTAATATTAAATATTTATTTATGGTCAGATTGAAGTATAAGAAGCGAATAGCTTGCTATATCAACCATATACATTTTAATTGCTGATCAGAAATAAACATTATTATAAAATAATATTATATCAGAAGATATATATATGTATATATGACATGATGCAAAAATATCCCCTTTTTGTTTCCCTTGATTTTTTTGGAAAACCTGACAGTGGACAGGCGATATTATTTCAGCGATATTTGAACAGTACAAATATCGTGCGTCGCCGCGACTGTCAAAGCAAAATATCGAGTATCGCTTCGTGTGTCTATTGTCGCGGTCTGAAATTAGACCGCGATACACGAGATTCGGATGATATGGGCGATATTTGAAAAAGAAAATATCGTGCGTCGTCGCGACTGTCAAGAAAACGATCAAGTTTCGCTTCGTGTATCTAGTTTCGTCCTTTAAACGCGACACTAGACACACGAAGCGCTTTTTGATATTTTTTTTGACAGTCGCGGCGACGTAAGATATTTTTCTTGACAGTCGCTGCGATACTTGATATTTTTCTTGACAGTCGCGGCGACGAACGATATATTTAACACAATATATCGCCTTTTTGACTACCTACACAAGGGCGATTTATCGTGTTAAATGTATCGTGCGTCACCGCGACTGTCAAGAAAAAGATAAAGGATCGCCGCGACTGTCAAGAAAATATCGTGCGTCGCCCCGACAATCAAGCAAAAGATCAAGTATCTACGGAATCCGCATAGTGCACTCTATAATTTCGCCCTTCTTTCATCAAGGGCGACACACGATACACGATTTTTTGCGTAAAAGTCGCAGCGACGCACAATATTTTGCGCGACAGTCGCGGCGACGAACGATATTTTGCGCGACAGTCGCGGCGACGCACGATATAGTTAACACGAAATATCGCCCTTGCGTAGGTAGCCCAAAAGGCGATATATCGTGTTAAATATATCGTGCGTCGCCGCGACTGTTGCGCAAAATATCGTGCGTCGCCGCGACTATCGCGCAAAATATCGGGCGTCGCCGCGACTTTAGTGCAAAATATCGTGCGTCGTCGCGACTGTCGCGCACAATATCGTGTATCGCCCTTGATGAAAGAATTCAGACCGCGACACATGACGCACTAAGCAATACTCGATATTTTGCGCAACAGTCGCGGCGACACCCGATTTTTTTACTGTTAAAATATCGCTGTAATAATATCGCCTGTCGACTGTCGCATTTTCAAAAAAATAGAATGCAAAAGTCGCCCTTTTTATGCGATATCTCGCCCTGAACACGACAGTCGCACTTTACGAACGCGACCGTCGCCCTTTATGAACGCGACCGTCGCCCTCTTATATGCGATATCTCACCCTTTGAGAACGCGACAGTCGCTCTTTTTAAGGCGATATCTCGCCTATAAAAGGGCGACGGTCGCGTTTATAAAGGGCGACGGTCGTGTTCAAAGGGCGAGATATCGCATATAAAAGGGCGCATTCTATGTTTTTGAAAACGCGACTGTCGCGCAAAATATCGAGTATCGCTTCGTGCGTCGTGTGTCACCCTTGATGAAAGAAGGGCGAGATTATAGATGGCACTATGCGGATTTCGTAAGTATCGCTTCGTGTGTGTAGTGTCGCCGTTGATGAAAGAAGTGCGAGATTATAGATGGCACTATCCGGATTCCGTAACAAATGCATGTAATATCATGATTATGAATATGCATACGTTTTCACTATATTAATTATAAATACATAGTGTATTATTAAAGGGGATTTTCACGTTTTGGTAAATTGACAAAATTAAAGAAAAATTGTTTAAGATTCGCAAATTTTCGTCGTCGAGTGGTCTACGCGATATACTTTTACTCCAGGGGTCAGTGGTTTGAGCTCAATTCAGGGTTACTTGTTTTCTTTCTTTAACTGTATTCTTGCTTTTTTAATGGAGCTTTTTAGATCCAATGTTAACATGTATCAATATAAAGCATTTAATGACACACTTCAATACATGCCAAAATATGTGAAAAGGTCTCTACCACGTAATTCTTTATGCATTGAATCTTTAATAAAATATATCCAACATTATCATGATGTTTGAGGGAGCAATACAAATAAATTATTCCGATAAATTCCTTACCGGCGAGCACAGCAATAAATCCGACTAACACGATGCCTTCTATGCAACGCATGGTGACAGAATGTGAAAGATGAAGATCGGTCCTTAAGCGCCGCTTCTAGTCACACGGTAACAAAAATCCGATACGCACGCCGGTATTATTATTCGCGGCTATAACGCAAACCGCAATTCAAAATTTGAGATAGCCAATACAGAGTTAGATATAATGTCAATGATTTCAACATTCAACAATCGTATACATCGTGTGCTAATATATTATAAATTGTTATGCCCCCGGTAGGTGGCACATAGCAGTTGAACTGTCCGTCAGTCCGTCTGTCAGTCTGTCAGTCTGTCTGTGCGTCCGTCCGAAAACTTTAACATTGGCCATAACTTTTGCAATATTGAAGATAGCAAGTTTATATTTGGCATGCATGTGTATCTCATGGAGCTGCACATTTTCAGTGGTGAAAGGTGAAGGTCAAGGTCATCCTTCACGGTCAAATGTCAAAAAACATTTCAAAGGGAAGTAAAAAGCTTTAAAGGGAGATAATTTCTTTTTATCATTTTGCAGGTACAGATCATTTTTTGGCCTGGGGCGAAGCCCCTAGGCCATAGTACTCATAACCGATTTTTTAGATGAGCTGACTTGGCTGGCTGCCAAAACAACCACGAATGAATGAATTTGGAAAAGTCCGATTTACCACTTGGCGGTCATTCATGCGCAATCAAAGAAGAGGGACCTATACAAACAAATAGGTCCCTGCAAAGAAGTTCTCAATAACCCGCATTGTGAATACAGAACATCACTATATAACATGACAGTGTCATAAAACGTGTAAAAAATATTATTGAAGCAAAATTCCTAAGAATTGGGTACGGCATAGTTTTTATTATTGTTTGCATATTCATGCGAGAATAAGTTCCTAACTTGACGGTCTAGGCCGAAAATATACGAGTGTCTACGGAGACAGTAAGAAGATTTTCTGATACATTTTTTTAAGGTATTAGCACTCTAATGAACTTCGTGCAATATCTCCTTCTTTCGTACATATCCGTCAATCCGAACGTTATCCGGGAATGTGCAGAAAACTACGAATATTCTATAAATACGCTATGAAATACTAAATGTAGGATCCGCTAAATACAAAGACAACAAATATGGCCGACATTGTACCTGACAGATTGGTCGTTTAAAGAAAAAGCAATTTGCTATATTGAAAGAGAACGATTAATAAAAGTGTTATTAGTGTTCATATTAATGTGACTGGAGTTAATGATAAACGTCAACTAATGCATGGCAGTGTTGATATTTATGAAAAAAAAACGATTCCTGGAAATACGATGTCAAACGGTTGAACATTTTGACCACTGTGAAGAATAACGTTTAGAACCCGTGTCACTTACAATATTTTATATTGTTGGTGAGAAGTAAAAGGGGATAAAGTGGATTTATGCTTGTGTGATGACTGTACCATGTGAACGGGTTATCGTACGGCAAAACCCATCACGTAAAGAAGAGTCTTCAACTTTTCAAGAAAGGAATGCCTTGTTTTGCTATCAACACAAAGCTCGGAACAGGAAGGTACATAGATTTTTTTTCAAGTAAAACTGTTTCATTATTCATAATTGGAGTAAAGTAGATTTTGTAGGAAAAGTGCACCCTGTCAGTGATTTTTACCACATAATCAGGCTCATATTTGCTTTCATTTTGAAAAAGAAAACGTGCCATGTAAGGAAAAAGTGGGACGATTGAACTTTACCGGTACGCAACACTTAACATCAAACAGCGTACCCTAACCCTTAACACCTAACACATAACAACTAACGCAACACCTTATAATCCTATTTATCCTATATATTTCCTTAGTATCGGGGGCTACCGCCCCAAAAGCCCCGCTTTGTCGATAGTGGTAAACAACTGCGTTCCGGTAAAGTTCAATCTAGCCTAAAAAGTTGTGTTGTAAATGCATGGAAATCAAGGACAGCATATTTGAATTTTATGACCGAGTATTGATGTTTTCCTCAAACAAACAACAAAAAAGTATATTATGTCCCAAATACAAAAAATACTATTCTGAAATTATATACTTTTTGTGTGATCATCTATATATATACATTCTTCATCCAAATGTTAATACCCAATACATGTATTATCCCTACTGGATATGTGGTGTTTACACTTACTTATTAATCCAGTTTAAAGGGGTTTATCATATAAAATACTAGTAATGACATGCTATGTCGTGAATGTCTGAATAAATAAAAACGATGACGCATATCATAATGGATCATTTCGCACTTCTCATGAAACACTAATATCAGTTCTTACTCCTATACAAGTGCTTGTGTATTTGACATCTGTATATAAATATTTTGTTAAATAACTTGAAGAAAAATTTGTCAATTTATAGGAACAACTTTGAGAAGGCTTATTGAAGCCAAATTAATAAGAAAAGAACAAATATTTTTATTTTAATAAATACAAATGGTTAAAATTATTCATACACAATTTGCAATTGTGCATAATTTTGTTCGACTGAAACTTATTGATGATCTTATGAACCTGTCTGAATATAACTACATGTACTAGTCAAATATCAACTTCAACATTTCAGTGATACATTGTATGCTGATTACCTGTGCAGGAGGAAAATGAAACCAGACAGATTATGGACTCAAATTCAACCCGTAAAAAAGCTAGGAACTTGCAGTCACTGAGTGTTCTTGTTTACAGTCATGTGTTCAATGCTGCCACAACATAAATATTATAGCTGGCTCGGGACTCGACCTTATGCATCTTAAAATGATCTTTGAACGCGATGGTCTCAAGAACATTTTTATAATGAATAACTTTGACGGTCAGCCTAGGGTCACCAATGCCAAGCGTCTTTTGGATACACTTATTCCAACCTGTCGAAGTTCTTCAAAGAACTACCATGACACTCGTGTATTTGTTTTGTTTGTCATAATAAGTTTAATGTTTAATATCACTAGTATCACTAGTCATTGATACATTGATAAATATATTTTCCTTTAAACGTGTTTGATTGAATGATTATATGTGCCTTGTTACTTAATTATAAATGTTCTTATTTCCCTGTTATATTTTCAAGTCTTATTTATAGAAGAACGCATTTCACGTGCAAATTCAAACAAGGTTAGCAAATCTTACTTGCACTGAGTAGGTTCCATCTCACACATGATATATGAGATGTATGTATGTTTATATGTTTATGGGTTTATTATAGGCTTTTCCTCTTTTTTTATCTTAAAACTTTTTATAATAATTTTAGAACATTTAGCTCATCTTAATGCTCACATATAAAATCTCAAATTCAGTATGGCGTTTCTGGAAAAGGGGGTTAACCTTGACTGTAAAGCGGGAACTTTTCGTTTTCACCGGTGACCCCCATTTTTAGCTTATTATTATAAAGCAATGTCTTTGCCATCAACAATAAAGCAATGTCTTTGCCATCAACTATTTCTGTATAGTTTTTTGTTTGTTTGTAAGTTTTTCATTGTTTGAAAAGTATTTTGGATTGTTTTTATTGTGTTCAACATGCTGTGCCAGTGCACGAAGTATTATGCCATCAAATTGTAGTTTTCAACTATGTTATTCAAAATGTTCCTATTTTTGGAGTGAGTATAAAGATTTCCATTATTTTTATCTCTAATTATGCGTTAAGAACAATATTGAAATCACCTCCAACTATAATGTTTTTATCTTTGTTATTTATTTTATTGGAATGTAATGTTTCATAAAATTTGGATTCATCTATATTCAGGCCGTAAACGTTTATTAATGTTAATTGTGTTTCGTGTATTATTATCCCCCGCCAGAGGCGGAGGGATATTGTTTTGGCGTTGTCCGTCCGTCCAGCTGTCCGTCCGGCCGGCACTTTTGTGTCCGGAGCCATATCTTGGAAGTGCTTTGGCGGATTTCATTGAAACTTGGTTGAGTATATATATGCATAAGAGGATGATGCACGCCAAATGGCATTGTACACCATCTGTTAAAAACAGAGTTATGGCCCTTTGTATCTTGAAAAAATGCTTTTTACTATAGGCACTTTTGTGTCCGGAGCCATATCTTGGAAGTGCTTTGGCGGATTTCATTGAAACTTGGTATGTGTATATATATGCATAACAGGATGATGCACGCCAAATGGAATCGTACACCATCTGTTAAAAACAGAGTTATGGCCCTTTGTATCTTGAAAAAATGTTTTTTACTATAGGCACTTTTGGTTCCGGAGCCATATCTTGGAAGTGCTTCGGCGGATTTCATTGAAACTTGGTATGAGTATATATATGCATAAGAGGTTGATGCACGCCAAATAGCATTGTATACCATCTATCTGTTAAAAACAGAGTTATGGCCCTTTGTATCTTGAAAAAATGCTTTTTACTATAGGTACTTTTGTGTCCGGAGCAATATCTTGGAAGTGCTTTGGCGGTTTTCATTGAAACTTGGTATGAGTGTATATATGGATAAGAGGATGATGCACACCAAATGGCATTGTACACCATCTGTTAATAACGGAGTTATGGCCCTTTGTATCTTGAAAAAATGCATTTGTTTGTGTGTCGGCAGCCATATCTTGGAAGTGCTTTGGCGGATTTCATTGAAACTTGGAATGAGTATATATATTGATAAGATAATAATGCACGCCAAATGGCATTGTACATTATCTGTTAATAATGGAGTTATGGCCCTTTTTATCTTGAAAAAATTCTTTTTTTGAGTGTCAAATATAACACTTTTGTGTCCAGCAGCACCACAGCCACTTTTTTCTTGTGTGCATTTTTGGTGCGGGATGCGGCGCTATATGATATGCCCGGAAAATGTTCTGACGGTTTAATAAGGGGGGTGGGGTTTTAAAAAAGACCCCCCCGCTAATTTTGCCGGGCGTTTTATTTTTCTGACAATAAGGCATTTGATCGCTACATGGATGGACATAAAATTTACATTACAATTTTTTGTATAAATAGCAGATGAATGCTTTACTCAGTCTAAGAACGTTCGTTTGCAAACATGTCGTTGTATCAAAGACTTCAATCTTACGAAAACAGGCCATCAAAACGAAGCATTAATCCGCATATAAGCGGCTATGGTCGTTACGGCGTGTCAAAGGAAGACCTGGCTAGCCAAGGGTTCATCTACGACACTTGTGTAATCTCCGAAACTATTGAGTGCGTTCGATGCGTGTTTTGCCATGTGCACATTTCCATTTGGAACATGGATAAAGAAGATGTAAAACTGAGGCATCGACAGCTGTGCCCCGTTTGCCCTTTTGTGTTCGATTGGGTCATGAACACAGAAGAAGAAGTGAAACTTAGTCAGCGACGGTTTAGCCGTGCTTGTCCTTTTGACAATGAATCATTCGGTCGGTACTTACAAAATGAGTTTTCCAAGCTATATCAAAAAGCAAACAATGGAATTGCGAAAACAGAAAGCAATAACCAACGATGTTCAACGAAATCGGTTGATATCCTTCAAACCAAAGATAACCAAAATGATGACGAATACGATAATTACAGTGATTTCGATGACCTGCTTACGGCGAAAATTGAAAAGACTTGTACTCGTACCCGCCCCAATTCCTATAAAAAACAAACTGAAAAGCAACGTAAAAAGGCTGAACAAAGGCGTTTGCAAAGGCAACTTTCTAAACGAAGAACAAAAATACGCAATGCAAAGCGAAATCAAAAACAAATATATTGCCAGGACAGAAACGACGAAATCGGTGGCGTCGATGATGAAGAACAAAATCAAATTGAACGTGTACCCTATGTTCAATCGCCATATGAATATTTGATTGATAAAAAGGTGGATGAAGAGGCCCACCATATTTATTTTTCTGATTATGAGGCATTCGATGAGGCATACGATCGATACATGGATGAATATGTATATCAACACATGCTAATCAACGAACCAAAAGATTTATACCATCAGTACGTAGCACAAGGATGGATATGAAAATCAACACATGCTAATCAACGACCCAAATTTTATGCATGTTTGTTTTGTTGTGTTCGATTGTATATGTTAATAAAAAACCTTGAAACAATTGTGCGTGTTGTTTGTTATTTGAGTATGTTCTGAACAAATCACGAAAACACAAGCTATGATACAATACGTTTTATTGAATATTCTTCATGGACATTTTATTGGAATATCTTGTCATCGCATTCGCGCTAAACATTTCAAAAACGTGCTCTGTTTCAAGAATATCTTTGGCAATATCTTTTGACTTTTCAGCACCTCGAAAATCAATTGCACCACATATCCAGTTTTCGGCATGAATGAAACCATACAATAAATCGAATCTACACAGGTTCGCTTTCGTAGCAAGAACGTTCAAGGTTTCTTTTGTCACATCTTTGATCAGAAACGACCAAACTGAAAAGGTTTTCCTTGAAGTACAAGAGTCCATCAGCGCATGTTGAATCTTGATTTTGCTTATGTCTGTTTTGCTGCAAACGAATTCAACAATTTCATCAAATAGACACATTATCAACTTCGTTGGTTGTAGAGAAGCTTTGAGTCTTGCGTACGTTTCGAATCGATGTGCAAAATGTTCTCTTGTATTTATTTCTACATGCTGGAAATCTGTCCACAGACACATAGGAATGCTATTTGTGGTGTAATCCATGTGAATGACTGGAAGACAAATAACTTCAATTTGTTTGTAGAAAATACTTATATAGGAACTTTCCAAAATGACAATGCATCAAAAACTCGTCATGTATATGTTTGTGCATATAGTTGCCCTGTTTTGTCCCTTAGTTTTACAAACAAATGCGTTAGGACGTCCTAAACCAAATTTTTATGAACCGTCTTGTTTCAAGCATATACAGGACAAACCGATTGACGTTACGAATGGTTTATTTTATGTGTTGATAAACGTAACCTATGAGTATTTGTCATTATACGACGATGTCAAAGAAAATTTACAATTTTTCAACAAATGGATGAAAAACCCAGAGTTTAGTTTAGAAGGTCATGAGCAACAATGCAAATCCATAGGTCTATCTAGATGTCCGAACAAGAAAAAAGCGTTTTCGAAACCGGTATACAGTGTAGTTGATGGTTTTGTAGCGGGATCAATGTTTATCACTTACGACTTACCCAGTCTTTTAGTTAGATTGCAAATTGAGCCGAAAACGTACTCTATCAGTGAGTTTGTGGAATCTGTGTTTACTGAGATTTACACACACGCTTGGATACCTTTGTTTCCATACAATTTTTCATTGACCTATGATGGAAGTGAAATTTGTGCAAATGGGATGCACGGTCATGCCTTCATCAGATTTAATACTGAACTGTGTAAAACGTTCGGAACATGGTGCGATGTGAATTTAGAAGGTGCTAGTCCCGAGAAACAGGATCATGCGTTAACACGAATCAAAAATGCGTTATTGAAGAGAAAAATGAATGATTTGTCAGTCGCCAAGTATATCAAAGAATATGATCTAGGTTTGGAAATAATCCCTTCTAAGTCCAAAGAATTGCGAGACACAATTACACAAATAGAGCAGGAAATGAGTGAGATCCGCTTAAAAATCGATGATAAGTTTGACTTTGACTATGATCAATCTGACGAGGATTACTCTGACGAGGATAACTTTGATGAGGATTACTCTGACGATAATTTGGATGAAAAGCAAAGCGCTGAAAATGTACCAATTATCGATTTTTCTAACTTTTTTTTCAAAAACACTAAAGTTCTGTCAGTAACAAACAAACCTATCGTTGACCCTATCGTAAGCCAAAAAATTCACGATATTCAAAATGCCAATACTTTCGTTAGCCAAACATTTTACGATATTCAAACTTCTACCAACAAGCCAAAAAACAAAATAAGTCCGCCAGTTAAAAAAAATACTGTTGTTAACCAAACTTCTCACAAAATTCAAAATGCTCTTACCAAGCCAAAACTCACCGTTAGTCTGCCAGTTAAAAACGATAACATCGTTAACCAACAATTTCAAAATATGCAAGATGCTATCAACAAGCATAAAATGGGAATTAAGCACCACAAGCAGACCGTTGCAGAAGTATCTACGTATGGATTGCAAAATTGTTACTGCCTAACATGTAATCGTTCAACTACAATCGGTAAAGTACATAACAATCGTTGCTATTTCATCAACTTGGATTCATCATTCAAGATTTCCTCTAATACGCATTTTTCTCCGTTTCGTGAATACACACTCTTGATTATCAACGAACGTAATCATGCTTTACGTGCGATGCTAAGTCAAATAGTGAAACAAGTGAGTAACGAAGTTATTCTCGCGAAAAAGGCTTCATCATATCGACTTACTGTCTTCAGCACCAAAGATGGCACAGCTGTTGATAAGATTTGTATGTCGTTATATAGAAATACGTATCAAATTGAGAATTGTACCGAGAGCACGAATGCTGTGCTTATAGCGAGAAATGGTCATTTCATTCGCGTACCACACATACAATTGGCTAATTTCACATACTGCGATATTGGTGCTGTGAAAGCGAATGATGGCAAATGTTTTCGGATTGATGAAAATTGTTCGCACTCAAGTATTGCGAGTGTTTACGATTTGGATAATACGGTTGTTTCATATTTGGTTAGCATTACTCAGAACACGGCACACAATATGAGTGAGGCAAAGTTTCAAATAAAAAATATAGATGACACTTCTGTAACCAGCGATCACTTCATTGTGTACAACAAAAGGACGAACAGTGGACAAGAATGCACGTATGTCGATATGCGATCAAAGACCATTTCAATCGAAAAATGCAAACACAGTCCCACGATTTGCGAGGTTTTGTTGGGTAAAAGTACATTGAATGACGAACCGGGACTAAAAAAATTAACGTTTTGGGAAACTGTCGCTGTTTGTGTTGGTGGATTCATTGTGCTTGTGATAGCTGCTATTTGCTTCATAATTGTACTACACAGCATAGCTCGGCATAACGAAACTTTTGTAAAGAGTTAACAGATATCAAAGCGTTTGTATCCGCTATTGTCATAACTCACAATGACTTCGTATGACAACATGTATACCATTGAACGCGAGAGCATTGGTAACACTCATGAATTTTCCATCCACGTTTTTAAATGCATCAGCGTTTTGATCAATAAACAAGAACTGCTCGAAAGCATTTTTGAAACCATACTAGACGATATTGGAGACGAAAACGTGTTCATATTCGACTTGACAATCGAGTTTTGTTTCACAACAATTAGTAAAACTCTACATATCAGTCAGCTAAATTCGCAAAACTGTTCGTGTTTTGACATTACTTGTGCTATGCAGGAACAAGGAATAAATTTCACGGTACCAGCTGATCTTCATGTTTTTGTAACAAAAAACGCATAAACACATTTTCAGTCATAATTTCACTATTTTGAGTTGTTGATGGACTACAAAGTTAAACCATGTAACGGTGAGCGCTGCACTCTATGTTCTCAAATAAAGAGTGGAAACAGTTTTCAGTTCAATTGTGGTTTTGTATACATTGTTGAAGATGGAGAGAACTTGACTTGTAAATCAAAAGATGTTATATATGTTCTGAAGTGCAACACTTGCGGCGGTGAGTACATTGGAGAGACCATTAATCTGAGAAAACGCATTCATACACACAACTCTCATATTCGAACAGAGCAGCATTTGTGTCGAGCTACTGACCATTTGATAGAATGTGGGAAACACTTGTGCGATGTTAAGGAACGGTACACTGTATTCGTTTTGGAGACAGAGCGAGACAAGCACGTGCGTAAAGCCAAAGAGGCGTACTACATTCGATTATTCAAGCCAATGATGAACAAGTAAGGCGTGCATTATTTTTCAAGCGTATATATATAGCTGCAGTTAACAAAATAAGCACACTCGCAATCACTTTCTACGATGGCACAAGCAATGTTGACCTCGAGCTATGCTATAAAAACGAACAACCGAGAACGAATACAGCAGTTTGCGAACACTGTACTGAATCACGGCGTGAAAAGGAATTTGGTGTCTGAAGTCGAGTCAGGTGTCTTCTTGTCGCCTAACGATTATTTGAAGATAGAAGAACTTTCAGAGAAACTAAAACAGATTGATGCCAAACTAGCGCAGTACAAAAGCCTCAAAGTAAGAACGCAGAATCTGATAAAGGGCATCAAGAAAACAAAAAACCTGCAGAACGATGTTGTGAAGACTGTGAGCTCTAACGTTTTCGATCGAATTCCAATTGATGTGATTAACAAAATACTCGGTTCTGGGGAAGACGAAAACATGTTTGCGCTAATAGAGCGAATAAAATCTTCCAATGTTGAGGAAAAACGCAAATATGCCGATATCGACATCTCCGATACAGAAATCTCAGATACGCTAAACGATGATGAAAAGGAAATTATGAACGGTCTGGCTGTTAAAAGAATGCGCAAATCTGGTGAAACGAAAGCTGCAAAGAAACCGAAAAAGGAAAAGACTATACTCAGTGATCTAGAATTGAGCGATGATGACGAATGACTACGTTGTTGCAATATTGTATGATTATGTTGACTTGTGTGTGTTACATTTTTTGTATATGTTGTAAATAAATTGTATCAATGAACTGTAAACATTTGTTGCCTTATCAATGGATATCGACGAGGTTTTGATTGTTGACGAAGACGAACAGTTAGCACAAAACACCTACTTGCTTTCACCCATGTACTCTAGACATCACCACGAATGCTCGCTATGCATTTTTCAATACATAACAGAATATGAAGAACCAATACGAATATTCGAAAGCAAGCTAGTAGAAATGAACTCAAAACTCGGGTGTGGAATTCAAACGTGTGTCACAATGGTTCTCAATGAGTTCAAAGACGATGAACGCATGTCGTTGTTCAAAAAATTGACAACTAGCGAAATTACAAGCCATTTTGATTCAGTATTTGGCGATCCTATTTGTGGATACAACCGACTTAAAGCTTACAATTTTTTCTCTCTGTTTGACGAAAGTACGGTTAACAATTCCACATACATAAAGTTTATTTACGATACATACAAAACTTCGAGAAACACTTCACTCTGTCCTTATTCGCTTTTAGGAGTTTATGTTTTTCTTGTTATGATTAACACTATAGGATGTGATTCCCAGCTCAAGAAAAAACATGACTTTTTGTGGATGTTCAACTGTCTATACAATCACAAATTACGGTTTGGAAAACTGCGATAAAAATCTATTTAAGGTTAGTTTTTCTATAGAAACACTCAAACCACACACAACCATGTCAACCATGTCAACCATAAACGTTAAAGATATTAAACGGGTCACTGACACCGAAGCCACTAATCGCTTGTTCACTAAACTGAAGTACGATATTGGTATTGAAATCTCTTCAAAGCTCATTCAGTCGCTTAAACAAAGCAAAGACAGGGTTGTATTTTATGTGGGCAAAGAACAAAAATCATACCCAGCAGCAATTGTGAAAATGTTCACTAACGTTAAGACAAATCATGTCAAGATTCAGCCGAAGTACAGTGTTCAAGAATTGATGAACGTGTTTGAAATTCTCATGAACCTGTCTGAGTACCAATGTAACGGTCTCACGCTAGATTACTCGGATTGGCAGTCAATCTCTAGTCTGGTAAACATGATCGAACTCGCTGAGCACCTAGGCATGACAGAAGTGGTGATGTTTCTTAAACGCATTCCACAACTTCTTACATTTCACAACAAAACCGCGTATGATAACGAATTGCTCAGAAGAGAAAACGAGTCTAAGGAAAACCTTCAACCGAAGTCTGTCAACGAACCTAGCGAAAACGATGAAAAGCGGTCGAGAACTAGAAAGAGAAGCTTTACAAAAGTGTTCAGTCGTAGTCTGAGTCGAAAGCGCAGAGAAGAAAATGTTATGAACTAAATGTTGTATGTTGTTTGTTGTATGTTGAAAATAAAGAGCAAAAACAGTAAACTTGTGTGTTTGTTTTCTTCATGAAAGAAGATAAAACCCAAAACGTCAATATACTTGCATCTTCTCTACCAAACTAACAACCAAAACATAAAATGCATTTCAACATTTTATTTGACGATACTATTCAAACAAATACACACACAAGCATGCACTAAAAGTCATAACACTAATCAGTCCAATGAATCCGCTTCCAATCAAATATTTCAGATCTACAAACAGCGCATTTGTTCCCATATATATGCATGTGCCAGCAACAGTGTACGCAGAAAAGGTGCATGCATGGTGTTACGGCAAAGGTTTTCTCTTCATTGCAGCAAATTATACAAGTACGCGAGTCTTTCACTGCTTGTTCTTTTTCCAGGTGAAGTTGAGCCATACGTTTTTTGCAGTCTTTGCAATCACAGCAACTATTTGCTTGAAAGCGTTCACGAAGTTCTTTCATAACCTGTATGCATTCTTTTCGTATTTTTCTAACAGAAAACCACCATCGTAAGTCTTGAATACAGATCATCGCAAGCATTGTAACACCGATCATGGCTTCTTGTTGTTGTCAAGTTTAGTCGTTTTGCGATCCCAAAAATCGGGGTTTCGTTCTTCGATGATGAATCGAATAAGCAAAATGCCAAGAAATATAGTCGCAAACATCAACAAATGAAATGAAGCTTACTTTTTGTGCAGAGCTTTTATATGCAAATTTTGTAACGATCTATTTCACAAACCGTTTCACTTTGTCTGTAAACGTTGCCACATTGGTCACATTTTAGAACATGGAGAACGTTCAATGCATATGCTTCAATGCTCGTTCGAAAACACCAGAGCAGAAACGTATACAGAAAAGAAAATGGAAAATCAAATCTCAATCTGCTGCGAATAAGTTGTGGGACATCATATCAAAGCATATGAGCATAATATCCACAGACGAGCCTAGGGTGAAATTGTTTCGCATGTCAAAATCTGAAACATTTGAACCATATGCATTGTTTTCTCCGGACTATGAACCTACACCCGAATTCGATTATCAGGTCAAAATCACATGCTTTGGACTTACAGTTCATTTGACTGTGTATGTAAGATTGGGTGAAGATGACGACGAGGACGACTTGATGCTTGTTATGGACAGACCAGACGATACAAAACTATTTTTCAACATTTTTGACCGCGATGGTGTGGTTGAGAAGAAACACGGTTTGCTTAAAACCAATGGTGCTGATATGTGCAAAGAAATCATCGATATGATTGGTCTCAAAGACATTATCGATGAGTATGAATTATTCGAAAATTTGATTTCAAACATATCGCTATCTATAGAAAGTGAAGTTGAATGTGAATGTAATACTGAATAAAACAACTTAACACAAATTTGTCTGTTTTCTACTTTTTATTCAACAAACTCGCTTACAATACTGTACAAACGATGTCCATTTACCAGGTTGATTTGCAACCCAGTCAGTAAGTCTATATTTACGGAACACGTTCTGTAGTTTATTCAGGTGGTAGAAGCCTTCAGCGTTGTAATTCGATATTTCACGTACGACGGCCGCAAACAAAACAAATGCTGTCACAAACACATCCCAGCTCAAACCATTGTTCAGCTTTTGTTCAAGCAACTCGGCGAAATAGTCTTCATCAAAACAAGCTATGGTCAGTTCATCTTTTGTAAGAACATGCATCGTAACAGTGCTATTTACAAGCAAAATCACACATTCGACGATGTCACAAAGAGTGTCATTTGAGTCCTCAAACTGCTTGCATTCCAAGTAATTTGCTACCATCGCAGCCACAAACTCACAGCTGAACATTTTTTTACGTTATGACAACTACTGACTTTGCGTGAATGGTTTTATACTCGAGTTAGGCGCTTGTTATTTGAACTGTTGTAGTAGTTTGTAAACGTCTAGATTGAAATCCTTGCAACACATACGCAATAACTATAACTATAACCAAAGAAACAACCACAAATGTTAGTGCAATAAATAAGACCCAAAAGCTGTTTATTTTGGAATCATCGTCACTCGGTGAATCCAGTCCCATACCAGGAATTCTAATCTGACACAGAGTTCGTTTTGTTGTACAATCTTCATACGAAATAGATTTTTCATTCACGTCGATATACAAGCACGTATTGTTCTCATCATATGACACTCGCGAATAGACTATCGCGTAATCGTTTAATTCGAGCGTTTCGTTCAGACTGTCAATTTTGAACATCAAATTTTGAGATATTGCATTCACCTTCGGGTCGTGCGTTCTGTTAATCAGATAGTCAAAAGCGTTTTGAAACTCTTCTTCTGTTTGCAGCACTGCTGGTAAGCACTGGCCATCTTCACTCACCACGAAACAAGTTTTAGGTGATGTGATCGACGCTGCTGCGTTTTCGTCAAATGAACATGTCTTGTACGCACGCGGATTGAAAGGTGACACAGTCACAAACTCTCCTCGATCCGCTTTTAGCAGCGCTACGTTAGCCGTTTCGCATGAAATGCCCAAATATTTTCGTTTGAACAAATGAACGCATTGAGCAGGCCTATCTTTGTTGTTGAACAGCGCTATCTTGATAGAACCTTGGATGTTGTTTAAAATAAATTCGTTGCTTACTTGAGTGAAAACCGTTTTTAGATGAATGTTTTTATGTCCAAAAATGACCACATCGTATGCATTATAGTCGGCGCTGTTTACAGTTTTACGTACATTGACGTTCGTTGAAAACTGGTTTCCAACTTTGAACTGTTGCTCAATACTGATAAAGTAGCAAGATCCATCATATATTTTACCAATACTTTTAGTCGGATCACACACATTGCAATAACAGTTTTGTAAACCGTAAGAAGAAACGCTTTGAACTGTTGTGTTTGCGCGGACAACAATGAACAAACACAAAATGATAAACGACCGCATGCTTGGCTTAGAACATCAAGAATGACAAGATCCGTTTGTATAAGTGTGTTTTATATTTATTTTAGTTCCTGTGTTTTTTTTATAACGTTATACACAAATCCTATTAGTCCAAGAACGATTGCAAACACGGCTAGAATGCAAAACACAACTTCGATTATAACAAGGACAGATCCTGTTTCGCTATTTTCGTTAGCCTTTGTGGTTGTTGAGCCATTATTTGTGATATTACCACTCGTTATGTTATGGATTTCACTGTAGTTTTGTCGTGTGCTAGTTTCGTTTGCAACTCTCGATGTGCCAAGATCGCTATTTTCTTCAACCTTTGTGGTTGTTGAACCATTGTTAAGGGCATTGACAACTGATGTGTAAAGGTTTTTACTTAATGTTTTAGTTGTATGTTCGTGTGCAACTCTCAGTGTTGCTTGCGTGCTTTTTTTGTTAACCTTTGTGGTTGTCCAACCATTGTTGGGGATAAAAGCAAGCGTTGAGTTTTCCATTTCGCTGTTTGTGTGTGTGTCAATTTCGTTTGAAACTGTCGATGTAACAAAATCATTATCGCTACTGCGTTTTTCGATGTCTGCAACATGATTAGATGTATTGTCTGGTACCAAGAATCGCCATAGAGAATCAGTAGCTAGCATCCTACCTATATTCGGGGTCAAAATCAAAAAGAGTTTGCCTTTGATTTGGAAACAAAACCTGTCCCTGTGATTTTCAATGGTCAAATAATTGTCTTTCACGCCCAAATTTTGATTTATGACTTTTCGTATGGCCTCGAGAATATCATATTGCGTTGTGTACATTCTCTCAGGAATATATACAATTTTGCGTAACTTGTCTAGCGCATCATCATAGGAAACGATCGAGAATGCACCATTGTATATACCCAGATCGCGCTCTGGCGATTTCTTGAAGCAGTTATCGTTACAGCTACATAGAGACACAAACAAGACAAATAGTATGAATCGCAACATAGCTGGTTTTTATTTCATTCATCTAACAAAACACATGAAATAGCTATATAACAAAAAATTTGCACACAACAGACTACAACACAAAATCTGCAGGAATGTACAAAACGAGGCCGTTTGTCAGCAATTCCTTCGACACACAAAATGCGACAAAGTTCGGTGGGATGTGAATGTTGGGAATGCATGTTCTAACCGCTTGAGAGAGCATATCTTCGTGTTCTTCGTTTTGACACTGATTGATGAAGTAAACTTTACATGGGTCTTCTTCGGGCAACATATCGCTTACGGGCATCGGGTTTTCTTGTACCTCTTGTTCTGGGGTGAACGTTTCCACGATTTCTTCTTTCACGACTGCCAAATCGACCGGCATACTGATTATCTCGTTTTGCTCCGAACACGCCTTCTTATCAGAACAAGGCAAGTCATTCCATGTTTGTTCTTGTGTTTTGCAAAGCATCTTTTTGGGGAGACTGGACTGATCCTTTGAATGTTCAGCAAATTTGCGTTTACGATTAGGAATAGCATTGGTTAGTCTTCCCTTTCCCCCATCAATCAGCTCCGTTTCAATTTGAAGACTCTTCCAATGCTTTATGTACAAAGGATGCATCACAAACAAAACCTCTAACGCCTGACACAAATTTGTATTTGGATATCCATATTTTGGTTGCAGTGAGTATACGTTAGCATTCATCTCTCTCATTTCGATGCCAGTTTGCAACGCTTCGTATATTTCACCACAGCTTCTCACAATTTTCAGACCTATTGTGAGCTCTTTCTGTGTACTGACAAGCTGAAAGTTTTTACTCGGTAGCACTCCTTTTTTCACCAATATTTCCACGATATCATTTTCCGAACAATCGAGTAATGTCATGACTGCTCGAAAGTAGGTGTTCAGCTTCAATCGTATCTGTGTCCTTTCCAAAGATAGGCAAGTGGATTTCACCGAATAGACTTTGCTAAACTCCTCGATTCCGTGCAACTCCAACACTGGTATTATGCATATCGGCAGTCTGTAGTTTAACGTGGGATTCGACTGCATGTATCTACCCTTCTTTATGCGCTCGGTTAGAGTTGCGAAATGTTCTGGTACTAATGTTTTCAATATTTTGAAGTAGCACATATCAATCTTTTCATCGGCAACAGAAAACATCAAGTCAACATATCGTTCAAACGCAGCTAGTGTCGGTTCATCGAGAAACACATGGTCCAGCGTTGGCTTGTAGTTCAAGTAGTCATACGGACTGTTAGTTATCGACGTAAAACGCAGTCCCTCGACATCTGTGAAAGGACATGTAACGCTGAACATGTACTTCTTTTGGTGACCATTCGCATTGAAATTTCTTTTCTCACGAATGAATTTTTCGCACAATGTTTGGACCGACATGTTGTCGCTTCTGTTGTCAGATTGTAAATGAGACGCATTGAATAAGTTGCATGGCTTTATATACAACCCGTCATGTTACAAAGTTAGTGGTATAAGCTTGAAAAAGTAGGTTTTGAAAACAGATATGGCTCGTTGCATCGAACGGAAAGGCGAAAGCAAATTGCATGCACTCATCAAATCAAACCAACCCGAGTTGTTAGCAACACACATTAATCAAAACTTTGGTTTCGATTCATCGTGTTACATTGTTATCAAAGAAAAACATGTTTTGCCTGTTGATTTCACACAAACAGACCTAGAACAAGTTGTCATTCATATATCTAAACCTGAATACATACAGTTTGTGAAGCTCAGGTTTAGTGATTCACACAGCAATGGGTTTGATTTTCTGCTTTGCGAACAAACCGATTACGAAGATAACTACGGCAATGAGGTTCATCAGTGTCACCTTTATTTTTCAAGAACATGTACCAAAGATATGGCAGCTACGAGCTATTACTTGACACAAGCCTTAAGTATGATTGGAGTACTAACATTTTCAAAGAATACGCATGACAAACTGGCTTCGTGTCTAATCAAACGTTATGGTCAAACACTCGTACCCAAATGCACTACTGATTTTTGGAACAAACAACTTGACTCATTTCGCATGAGAAGCATTCTTGAGGTCTCGCAGCAAGATGACTCGGCGACACTTCGTGAGGAAATTGAGCGTTTGATGCAATCAAAGTACAACTTCGTTTCTTGTGAATACAATACGGCCAACAAAAACCTAAATATTCTGTATACTGAAACAAGTAACAACAGCTTTGGGTTAGTGGTTGTCAAAGAGTCGCTGCAAATAAAAGGCGCTACATGACTGGTAGATCAAATCATTCTTGATCTAACCTTCAAAGCGATAACATGTATGTGCCAGCAACTACATTCCGGGTTCCAAAAACTGAGGACTGGGATATGGAGATTAGGCTGTCTGAGATAAAAAGTATGTTGTTAAGAATTTCATATGTTAGTGTTGGAGGTTTGATTGTAAACGTTGAATGCTGTAACTAACTTTTGCTTGTTCTGTTTCAGAAACCGTCACTCCAAAAACTGAGGACTGGGATGCCGAAATTGCGGTGGCGAAACGTCCTCCATTCTTTCTCAGCGTGGGCAAAATGACGCAGAGACAAATTAACAGACTAAACCGATGCTGGACCTGTCGCTGCGTGCCGGTCAATTGTACATGTTCAAAGTATTGAATAAAATTGTTGAAACGTTTACAGGTGTTTGTTTGTTTTGTAGAAAAATGTTATATAGCAGTAATTTGACTTAGTACACTTCACACAAAACAATGCTAGCCGTCGAACTCAAAGATTTAGGTTTTTTTCGACACATGTTACGTTTAAACCTCGAACAGTGGAACAAAGCTGTCGAAATGTACATCATGGATCTCTATCCAGATGTGAAGTTTACATTTTCGACGCGAGATCAATGTTGGAAAGCGACAGATACGGAAATTGTGTACTATGTCGATATTGAGGTTATTCTGATCAATCCGAAATATGATTTGTGCTGGACACACCAAGATCCCACAAAACGACTTCAAACCATAAATGGGATTTTGTTGAGCTCAAAAGCCAAGAGAACAAAACTCGTAACGTTTGACCAAGAGTATTTTTGAGACAAAAAATGTATAAAGATGTTGAAATAACCAATTGCATGTGTAATATAATATCATATCATATCATGGATGATACCGACGCTTTTTGCACGAATGAAACAAGTATGTACATGGAAAACTATATCGATAGACTGAAAACGTTTGAGTATTGGTCTCCCCAAATACAACCAAACAAATACCAGCTTGCTTCTTGCGGGTTGTACTACTTGGGACAACACGATCGTTGCAAATGTTTTCGTTGTGGCATTGTGTTGTATCATTGGAAATCTACAGACGATGCGTTCTTGGAACACCATAAACATTCACCGAATTGCCAGTTTTTGCGAATGGTGGGTCCAGGAACAAGACTATTGATAGACACATGAGTAGGTTTTGTATGATCGTGTTGTAAATAAATATCATGAACCGTTCAATTCGTTTTGTTCTTATTCTTGTAGTAACATATACTTATTCATGCAACTACCAAACGCAAAGTTGAAAAACAAGTACTATTGTGTGCACGAATGTTTGATTTTGCTATTGCGTTAGTTATTGATATAACCCAGTGTCGTATGTTTTCTCAAACTATATTATCCAACTCTAATCAAAGCAAATACAAACAACTATGTATATGTAGTTTCAAACGATTTTATTCTGCAACAATCAATATTTCAAACATTCAATCTTTCGCAACAACAACGTACAACAGTTTACATAGTCCACTAGATCAGCCCACATAGTCCGCTCGATCACAGATGCAAAAGCCTCACTCCTCTGTTTTGGCCGTAACCCTGAATTTCGCCACACCATTCGCAGCGATCGTCGATCCGCGTACATGACACACAGCTGAGGGCCTCGCATCTACGGCAAAAGTTCACCATCGAAAAAAAGTTTTTGCACGTATGACACACAATCACTAACGTAGTGTCGTAAACAGTTGGCAGCATTTCGCCCATGCTCTTAATCCATCTATTACAAGCTGCTTTGTTGTTTCCAGCTGATGACTCATTCTCACGATGCTTATTCTGCCTCTCTAACCATGCCTGGAAACTGCCACTTTTCTCCACACTTGACATCCATTGCTCGCAAGCTTTTCTGTCACTCATTATGCGTGTTGTTCGTTCAGTTTCAAAAATCGAAATGATTCAAACACGATCAATTCGCCCTTTTATAGTATGCCGTTATTCAACTCAACAGCATAAAACTCGAAATGCATGTCCCTTCCCCAAAACATGAAATTTCACAAAGTCGACAATCGCCCCAATTATATGTAAACAAAGTGTTTTATGTTTTCATCGACGAGTATTTTTATCAACAAGCCGAATTTTGCGGAATATGCGGTGTCATTAGTTCTAGAAAAGATAGTTTTACTTCCTGCTTGACAAAAAGTTTGTAGTTTACTTTGCTTTTTGGAAAAATACAACGTTCAAAGATATGAGTTTCATCCGAACCTTCCGAAAAATGGGTGTTGTTCTATGTACAGTATCGATACATGTATGTGAGGCATTTTCAGGCTTTCTTTCTTGGATTGAGAGTTCAAGAAACGATGAATTCTGTCAAAACATGATTACGATTACAAGTAAGTACCACCAAAATATATTTTTTTGTTTCATGATAGACAAAACCGTGTATTGTTGAAATGTCAACACATCTCAAATGTAAACAAAGAAAAATGAAGTACATGATAAATCATATTGTGTAGATTTTTGTACCAAAGTTAAATGCTCTTAACAAAAGGCGTTTTGCAATTCAGATTATTGTGACCACTTCTGTTTTGTGTTTAAGAAGGCAGTTTGGAACTTGATATGTGTTGTTTTGTTTTTTATCTGCATCAGACCTTTTTGACTGTAGGTTATTTGTAAACATCAAACTCTGCCATACAAAGTTGATTTCTACAATGAATGAACACTTAGTATATACTTTTTACCGAGTGCTGCTAACACCGTGACTGAATATTTCATCTCATGTCATAGGTTGAACAATTTATGACAGTTTATGTGAAGAAAACATGTGCACTGATTTGTTTTCATATTTCTATGTAGGCTCACTTTTCATATTTTATCCATAGAATGCATAATTGTCCATTTCAAAGTATTCTTCACAAAAATATTTGATGTCTAAAACTGCAAAAAAATCTATATACACACCAAAATGCAAATTCTGCTTTTTGCCAACATGTGAATTTTTGGCCACAACAATCTTTCATTCAAGTTGACACAAATATGTGTATCAACAGCAAACCCCATAGGAAGTTTGTCTTGGTTAGAGTACCTATAGTATAGATATTTAAATATCAAGAAGCAAACCCTTCATAACAGGTTATGGTGTACAAAGTTCAAAAAAAGGTATTAACACAAAAAATGGAAAATTTGCATGTGTATCAGTACAGAAACTGTATTGCACACAAATATTTTATCATGTTGACTTGACAGTGTAGAATATTTCATCTTGAATCAGAATTTGAAATTGTGATACACTGTATGAATTACAAAAGAACATGTGTTCACTTTCTTTTCAAACATTTTTCTCTCTACAAAAAAACTAACTGCATATGTTATTCTGTTTCAGGTCTTTTTTCTGATCAGTTCCCATGTAAGGTATATTTTAGAATTTTGATATAAATCCCACATAACCGGCTATGGTTGAGAATGATGCAAAAAAGGTATTTACACAAAAAGTGGAAACTTTTGCTATTTTGCAGGCATGAGAATGTCTGTTTACCAGATTTCATTCAAATACATTTTACAGTGTGTGTGAGCTAGCAAGCACAACCACAAGCCAATTCTTGGTTCAGATTCATAAGCATCTGCATTCTTGTTTCAGTGCAAATATGTGTGAAGGTAATTATGGGTATGAGCTAGCAAGCACATCCACAAGCCATGTTTTGGTTCAGATTTGTTTTATTGAGGTCCATAAGAGAATATTTGAACATTTTGATACATGGCTCTCATAACTGGTCTCATTCAAATGCTTAGAAAAAAAGTATATAAATGCTTTTTAGAAAAATATGGTTTTTTGTCAGCACATTTATGTCTGGCCACAAAACTCATTGTGTGTGTTTGTTGTGCCGTGATACTGTGATTCACTGAGCGCATCATACAGTGTTTGCTTGAGCTAGCGAGCACAACCACAAGCCATGTTTTGGTTCAGATTTGGTTTATTCATGCATATGGATAAGAATATGAGAATTTTTATACATGGCTCTCATAAGATTTCTGATGCAAATGATGAGAAAAAAAGTATATACAGGTTATTTTGAAAGCATGGTTTTTTGTCAGCACATTTATGTCTGGCCACAAAACTCATTGTGTGTGTTATGTGTGAAGTGATGTTCAGTTCATATTCTCAGAGTGGTTCAAGGAAGAACGCCTTCTCTTGCAGAAGGAGATCTAGGTTCAAGTCCTAGCTCTGATATGATTTGAGAAATCACTGAATGCAATTTACAGTGTCTGCTTGAGCTAGCAAGCACAACCACAAGTCAATTTTTTGTGCAGATTTGTTTTAGTCGTCTATATGATTAAGAATACAATAATTTTGATACTCGGCTTACATAACTGGTCTGGTACAAAAAGAGATTGCCATTCCGAGCGCATATTACAGTGTGTGTGTGACCTTGCAAGCACAACCACAAGCCAATTTTTTGTTCAGATTTGTTTTATTTGTCTATATGAATAAGAAGATGAGAATTTTCATACTCGGCTTACATAACTGGTCTGGTTCAAAAAGAGATTGCCATTCCGAGAGCCTATTACTGCTAGCAAGCACAACCACAAGTCAATTTTTTGTGCAGATTTGTTTTAGTCGTCTATATGATTAAGAATACAATAATTTTGATACTCGGCTTACATAACTGGTCTGGTACAAAAAGAGATTGCCATTCCGAGCGCATATTACAGTGTGTGTGTGACCTTGCAAGCACAACCACAAGCCAATTTTTTGTTCAGATTTGTTTTATTTGTCTATATGAATAAGAAGATGAGAATTTTCATACTCGGCTTACATAACTGGTCTGGTTCAAAAAGAGATTGCCATTCCGAGAGCCTATTACTGCTAGCAAGCACAACCACAAGTCAATTTTTTGTGCAGATTTGTTTTAGTCGTCTATATGATTAAGAATACAATAATTTTGATACTCGGCTTACATAACTGGTCTGGTACAAAAAGAGATTGCCATTCCGAGCGCATATTACAGTGTGTGTGTGACCTTGCAAGCACAACCACAAGCCAATTTTTTGTTCAGATTTGTTTTATTTGTCTATATGAATAAGAAGATGAGAATTTTCATACTCGGCTTACATAACTGGTCTGGTTCAAAAAGAGATTGCCATTCCGAGAGCCTATTACTGCTAGCAAGCACAACCACAAGCCAATTTTTTGTTCAGATTTGTTTTATTTGTATCTATAGATAAGAACATGAGAATTTTTATGCATGGCTCTCATAACTGGTCTTATGCAAAAAGAGATTGCCATTCCAAACCCATATTTCAGTGTGTGTGAGCCAGCAAGCACAACCACAAGTCAATTTTTGGTTCTGATCACAGGATTAATGGTTATAGAAAGCATTAACTAGTACAACATGTTTTCAAAATGTATGTTTCCACATTGCAGATATTTGTGAAAGTTGATACACAAATCATACTTTACAGTCTGATGATCACTTGAAATTTTTCATTTTGGTCTGCACATACATATTTGATCACAATAATCATTCTCTACCCAAGCTAATTTGTATGCAATGCAAATTGAAGCAACCAAAATGTATTAACACTGTGTTGGCTGGGATAGTAAAACTGTTTTCTTATTGCAGAATATGTTAGCTATACGTATAATACAGATACTTGAGGTTTTCAAATCAAAACTGGCATATCATGTTTGCTTGAACGTATGTGAACAAATGTCATATACATGGTCAAACGGGGTATTGTTGTTGAAGAGAATATCAGATCACAATCATGATTGCTAGGTTTTGACTGCTATGCATAGTGACTATCCAGCATTGATCAGTTCAAACGCCAGAGTAGTAGAATGTATAACGCTTTCTCCAGTCCTGTGCTGGTTGAAAAAGATCCAGGTTCAAGTCCTGGCTTTGGCATGAACATGTGAAATGGCTGCATTAGTCAATATCTTAATTTCTGATCTATCACTATCAAAGAAACAGGATTAACGGTTATAGAGAGCATTAACTAGAACAACATGTTTTAAAAATGTATGTTTCCACATTGCAGTTTTTTTGTGAAAGTTGATATGTGTGTCTGACGTGTGTGAAATGGCAGTTTTCGGTATTTTCATATGGCAAAGCATTTGACAGTTCGTTCTTGGTGCAAATTCATAACGTCATTTCAATATTTATTTAATTTCATCCTACCAACTAAAGCGGCGTTAACATATCAATAATAGAAAATTGTGTTTCTTTGTAAGTGGTTTAAATGCAATATCTCTATAACCCGTTGTCCGAATTCAATAAAATGTTCACAAGATTAACAGAAATTTTTATGCGCTCATGCTGATACTATATGTTCATACAAATCGAATGCGCGAGTTATGATATTTTGATCTTACTGCAGTTGAAATAAGAACAGAGCTGTAGTCGCTTTAATAGTGCGGAATCATATCGAGCTGATTTCGTCAAACGAACGTCATGTAAACAATTGTTATGGGTCAAAATATGTACAATAACGTGTGTTCATCTGAGTTTTCATTCCGCTATTTTTTAAGGCCAATATGAGCCTGAAGTCGTGTAAGCATATAACATCAAGCATGTGAAACAAAACACGTTGTAAGGTTCTATACATTTTATTCATTCTAAGTATCAACCAATAATGCCATAGCAAGCACCAAGTTGACATGTTGCATTCTTATCGTATGGATGTCTGCATTTCAGACAAATCAATTGCCCAGAATTTTTGTTGTAGACGTATTCCAAATACTTCAATATGCACTTCATACAGCCAAAAACCCGTGTCCGCACGTCTTGCTTATAACTGTTGGTTGATTGTCTTCATTTTTGCATATTCGACACGAGTCGATTTCGCCACTGCTCTGTAGTTCACTTGAGATGCTTTCGATAACATTCGTAATATGCGCTGTCGCATGTCCAAGGGAAGATTTTTGGCTTGAATTTTCAATGGCACTTTCTTCAGATTTTAGCGGTCAGCAATACTTTTTAAGATTGTTGATTCGTATCTGAGCTTTACCGTGCAACGATTTAGTCTCTCTTGTTTTATGAAATACTGCTCTACGAAGTCAGTCTGCTTGTTCCAGTTGACATTGGGTCTTGTTTTGACGTTCGCGAACCTTTAGGTTTTTTGACAGTTTGGCCGTTATTATTGGCAATAGCTTTGCGTTATTCGAATCCTTTTTTACTAGTCAAACCTGACGATGTCGTTGGAATTGTTATGTACAAGCTGCGCCAAAAAATCCGCAGCTTCTTCGTCTTCTCGCGATTTAAACTGATTGCCAGCTTCTTCGTCTGTCATTTTGAGAAGAGAGTGCACATTTTGACAAGTTTGGTCGAGCTCACTTGGAGTGAGATATAACGGATGACTTCATCATCCAAACAAAACCAACATCAGCAAGTTGTTTTGACGTCATTTCGCTTTGCTAACTCAAGAGTGAATGATTGAGTTTTAATAAAAAGACTGGCTTTTATAGAAGACGTTTGAGTTATCTTATTGTTTTCTTTACTTCGGAGGATATTGCGAAAAATGTTCATACTACTAGATGTTATATTACACAATGACTCATATTTTAGCACATTCGATCCATTGCAATTCAATACACTTGTTCGTAACTCAACGTTCTACTTTACAATCAAACTATATCTACCTATCATTAACGACCAACACATGATGGCATTTAAACATTTTATTTTACAA